>NC_029777.3:13951546-13961807 GCF_000817695.3 Arachis duranensis
GTCTAAACCTTGTCTGTGGTATTCCGAGTAGGATTCCGGGATTGAATGACTGTGACGTGCTTCAAACTCCTGAAGGTTGGGCGTTAGTGACAGACGCAAAAGGATCAATGGATTCTACTCCAGCCTGATTGAGAACCGACAGATGATTAGCCGTGCTGTGACAGAGCATAGGAACGTTTTCACTGAGAGGATGGGAAGTAGCCACTGACAACGGTGACACCCTACATAGAGCTTGCCATGGAAGGAGCCTTGCGTGTGTTGAAGGATTTCAAGGAAGAGTTGAAGTTCAAAGGACAAAGCATCTCCAAAACTCCAACATATTTCCCATTACTGCACAACAAGTAACGCTATTATTCTCTATTATTTTAACTTACAATTTTAAATACTTTGACTTCTTACAACTAAATCCAAATAACTTTATTAGCCTCCTGACTAAGATTAATAAAATAAACATTGATTGCTTCAAACCAATAATCTCCGTGGGATCGACCCTTACTCACGTAAGGTATTACTTGGACGACCCAGTGCACTTGCTGGTTAGTTGAACGGAGTTGTGAGCTTCTCTAACAGTGCTTGAAACTCTTTTATCACAATTTCGTCCACCAGGTGCCATCAATGGTTATGGAAAACAAAAAAGCTATGCTTTTACCATACTAAACTTAGAATGTTGCTCGTCCTCGAGCAAAAGAAGAAAGAATATGAGAAGAAAAGGGAGAAAATAGAGGAGATAGAGGGAGGTTTATGGTTCGGCCAAGGGGAGAAGTATTGATGGTTGTGTGTGTGAAAATGAAGAAGGAGTAAGGGGTTTATATAGTGGAGAGAAAGGGGTTAGGGTTTGGTCATTTAGGGTGGGTTTGGGTGGGAAATAGATTTTGAATTTGAAGGTAGGTGGGGTTTATAAGGAAGAGTGGATGGATGTGAGTGGTGAAGAGGTGATGAGGAAGAGTGATTGAGGTTATTGGTGAATGATGTTTAGGGAAGAGTGTTATGAAAAGGTGTGAGAGAGAGCGAGAAAGTAGGTGGGGATCCTGTGGGGTCCACAGATCCTGAGGTGTCAAAGATTTCTCATCCCTGCACCCTTTAGGCGTGTAAAATTCTTTCTGTATGCAATCCCGGTGTTTAACGCCAGACTGATGCTTGTTTCTGGCGTTAAACGCCAGCTCTATGCTTGTTCCTGGCGTTAAACGCCACTTTGTTGCTTGTTTCTGGCGTTTAACGCCAGCTTTCCTCAGGGTGCAATCCTGGCGTTTAAACGCCAGACTGCTGCTTGTTTCTGGCGTTCAATGCCAGCTTCATACTCTGTTCTGGCATTAAACGCCAGCCAGATGCTCCTTACTGGCGTTTAAACGCCAGTAAGCTCTTCCTCCAGGGTGTGCTTTTTTTCTACAATTTTTGATTTAGTTTTTAATTTTTGCAATTGTTTTGTGACTCCACATGATCATAAACCTAATAAAATATAAAAGAACAATAGAAATATAGATAAATAAAAATTGGGTTGCCTCCCAATAAGCGCTTCTTTAATGTCAATAGCTTGACAGTGAGCTCTCATGGAGCTTTACAGATGTTCAGAGCATTGTTGGGACCTCCCAACACCAAACTTAGAGTTTGAATGTGGGGGTTCAACACCAAAAATAGAGTTTGGTTGTGGCCTCCCAACACCAAACTTAGAGTTTGACTGTGGGGGCTTTGTTTGACTCTGTATTGAGAGAAGCTTATCGTGCCTCTTTTCCATGGTTGCAGAGGAAGATCCTTGAGCTTTAAACACAAGGTAGTCCCCATTCAATTGAAGGACTAACTCTCCTCTATCAACATCAATCACAGCTCCTGCTGTGGCTAAGAAAGGTCTTCCAAGAATGATGGATTCATTCTCATCCTTCCCAGTATCTAAGATTATGAAATCAGCAGGGATGTAAAGGCCTTTAACCTTCACTAACACGTCCTCTACCAATCCATAAGCTTGTTTTATTGACTTGTCTGCCATCTCTAATGAGATTTTTGCAGCTTATACCTCAAAGATCCCCAGTTTCTCCATTACAGAGAGTGGCATAAGATTTATACCTGACCCCAGGTCACACAGAGCCTTCTCAAAGGTCATGGTGCCTATGGTACAGGGTATTAAGAATTTACCAGGATCTTATTTCTTTTGAGGTAAAGTTTGCTGAACCCATGTATCTAGTTTACTAATGAGCAAGGGAGGTTCACCTTTCCAAGTCTCATTACCAAACAACTTGGCATTCAGCTTCATGATGGCTCCTAGATATTGAGCAACTTGCTCTTTAGTTACATGTTCATCCTCTTCCGAGGAAGAATAGTTCTCAGAGCTCATGAATGGCAGAAGGAAGTTTAATGGAATCTCTATGGTCTCTATATGAGCCTCAGATTCCTTTAGGTCCTCAATAGGGAACTCCTTACTGTCTGGGAGACGTCCCATGAGGTCTTCCTCATTGGGATTCACATCCTCCCCTTCCTCTTTGGATTCGTCCATTTTGATTATATCAATGGCCTTGCACTCTCTTTTTGGATTCTCTTCTGTATTGCTTGGGAGAGTACTAGGAGGAGTTTCAGTGATTTTCTTACTTAGCTGACCCACTTGTGCCTCCAAATTTTTAATGGAGGACCTTGTTTCGCTCATAAAATGTAAAGTGGCCTTAGATATATCAGAGACTATGTTTGCTAAGCTAGAGGGGCTCTGCTTAGAATTCTCTGTCTGTTGCTAAGAAGATGATGGAAAAGGCTTGCTATTGCTAAGCCTATTTCTTCCACCATTATTAAAGCCTTGTTGAGGCTTTTGTTGATCCTTCCATGAGAAATTTGGATGATTTCTCCATGAGAAATTTGGATGATTTCTCCATGAGAAATTATAGGTGTTCCCATAGGGTTTACCCATGTAATTCACCTCTACCATTGCAGGGTTCTCAGGATCATAAGCTTCTTCTTCAGAAGATGCCTCTTTAGTACTGTTGGATGTATTTTGCCATCCATTCAGACTCTGAGAAATCATGTTGACTTGCTGAGTCAACATTTTGTTCTGAGTCAATATGGCATTCAGAGTATCAATTTCAAGAACTCCCTTCCTCTGAGGCATCCCATTACTTACAGGATTCCTCTCAGAGGTGTACATGAATTAGTTATTTGCAACCATGTCAATGAGTTCTTGAGCTTCTGCAGGCATTTTCTTTAGGTGAATGCATCCACCTGCAAAATGATCTAGTGACATCTTAGAAAGCTCAGATAGACCGTCATAGAATATATCTAAAATGGTCCACTCTGAAAGCATGCCAGAAGGACACTTTTTGATCAACTGCTTGTATCTTTTCTAAGCTTCATAGAGGGATTCACCATCTTTTTGCTTGAAGGTCTGAACATCCAATCTAAGCTTGCTCAGCTTTTGAGGAGGAAAGAACTTGGCCAAGAAGGCCGTGACCAGCTTATCCCAAGAATCCAGGCTATCTTTAGGTTGTGAGTCCAACCATGCTCTAGCTCTGTCTCTTACAGCAAAAGGGAAAAGTATGAGCCCGTAGACTTCAGGATCTACTCCATTTGTCTTAACAGTATCACAGATCTACAAGAATTCAGTTAAAAACTGATAGGAATCTTCTGATGGAAGTCCATGGAACTTGCAATTCTGTTGCATTAGAGCAACTAGTTGAGGCTTCAGCTCAAAATTGTTTGCTCCAATGGCAGGGATTGAGATGCTTCTTCCATAAAAATTGGAATTAGGTGTAGTATAATCACCAAGCATCCTCCTTGTGCCTCCACCATTGTTATTGGGTTCGGCCATGTCTCTTTCTTTTTCGAGATTCTCTGTAAGATTTTCTCTGAATTATTGTGCTTTAGCTTCTCTTAGCTTCTTCTTTAGGGTCCCTTCAGGTTCAGGATCTATTTCAACAAGAATGTCCTTGTCCTTGCTCCTGCTCATATGAAAAAGAAGAGAACAGAAAAGAAGAGGAATCCTCTATGTCACAGTATAGATATTCCTTTATGTTAGTAGAAGAAAAGAAGAATAAGAATGAGAAGAGAAAAATTCAAACACAGAGGAGAAGAGAGGGTTCGAATTTTGAGTAGAAGAGAAGTGTTAGTAATTAAATAAATAAATAGAAGAAGATGAGAGGGAGAGAATTTCGAAAATTGTTTTTGAAAAATGGTTAGTGATTTTCGTAAATTGAGAGAAGAAATACAATTAAAATTAAAATTTGAAATAATTAGTTAATTAAAAAGAATTTTGAAAAAGAGTAAGGTGATTTTCGAAAATTAGAAAGAGAAAAGCAGTTAGGTGGTTTTGAAAAAGATAAGAAATAGTAAAACAAACAAAAAGTTAATTAGTTAGTTGAAAAAGATTTGAAAATCAATTTTGAAAAGATAAGAAGTTAGAAAAGATTTTGAAATTGATTTTGAAAAAAAAAAGATATGATTTGAAAAAGATATGGTTGAGATTTGTTTGAAAAAGATTTGATTTTTAAAATTAAATTGATTACTTGACTAACAAGAAACTAAAAGATATGATTCTAGAATTTAAAGATTGAACCTTTCTTAACAAGAAAGTAACAAACTTGAAATTTTTGAATCAATCACATTAATTGTTAGTAAAGTTTTTGAAAATCATGAAATAAAGATAAGAAAAAATTTTGAAAATCAATTTAAAAAAAATTTCGAAAATAATAAAAAATGAAAAAGATTTGATTTTTGAAAAAGTTTTGAAAAGATAAAATTTTTAAAATTGAAATCTTGACTTGACTAACAAGAAACAACTAATTTTAAAAAATTTTAACTAAGTCAACCCAAAGATTTCGAATTTTATGAGAGAGATAAGGAAAAGATATTTTTTATTTTTGAATTTTTAATGATGAGAGAGGAAAACACAAATATGACCCAAAACATGAAAATTTTGGATCAAAACCAATGATGCATGCAAGAACACTATGAATGTCAAGATGAACACCAAGAACACTTTGAAGATCAAGATGAACATCAAAAATTATTTTTGAAAAATTTTCAAGAAAAGAAAAATATGCAAGACACCAAACTTATAAATTTTCAATGCTTAGACACTATAAATGCAAAAATACATATGAAAAACAACAAAAAACACAAAACAAAAAAATTTGAAGATCAAACAAGAAGACTTATCAAGAACAACTTAAAGATCATGAAGAACACCATGCATGAATTTTTCGAAAAAATGCATAAATTTTAAAAACATGCAATTGACACCAAACTTAAAAATTGAAACTAGACTCAAACAAGAAACACAAAATATTTTTGGTTTTTTATGATTTTATTAATTTTTTGGTTTTTCGAAAATTACTTTTTGGAAAAACGAAAACAAAGAAAAAAATTTTGAAAGATTTTTGAAAACTTTTTGAAAAGAAAATTACCTAATCTGAGCAACAAGATGAACCGTCAGTTGTCTAAACTCGAACAATCCCCGGCAACGGCGCCAAAAACTTGGTGCACAAAATTATGATCATCAACAATGGTGCCAAAGACTTAGAGCTCTCAAACGTGAATCACACTTTGTCACAACTTCGCACAACTAACCAGCAAGTGTACTGGATCGTGCAAGTAACACCTTACGTCAGTAAGGGTCGATCCCACAGAGATTGTTGGTATGAAGCAAGCTATGGTCATCTTGTAAATCTCAGTTAGGCGGATTCAAATGGTTATAATGGTTTTCGAATATAAAGATAAATAAAGCATAAAATAGAGCTAGAGATACTTATGTAAATCATTGGTGGGAATTTCAGATTAGTGTATGGAGATGCTTTGTCCCTTCTGAATCTCTGCTTTCATACTGCCTTCCTCCAATCATTCTTACTCCTTTCTATGGCAAGCTGTATGTAGGGCGTCACCATTGTCAATGATTACTTCCCATCCTCTCAGTGAAAATGGTCTAAATGCTCTGTCACAGCACGGCTAATCATCTGTCGGTTCTCGATCATGTTGGAATAGGATCCATTGATCCTTTTGCGTCTGTCAATACGCCCAACACTCGCGAGTTTGAAACTCGTCACAGTCATCCCTTCCCAGATCCTACTCGGAATACCACAGACAAGGTTTAGACTTTCCGGATCTAAGGAATGGCCGCCAATAATTCTAGCTTATACCACGAAGATTCTGATTAAGGGATCCAAGAGATATGCGCTCGATCTAAAGTAGAACGGGAGTGGTTGTCAGGCACGCGTTCATAGGTGAGAATGATGATGAGTGTCACAGATTATCACATTCATCATGTTGAAGTGCAACGAATATCTTAGAATAAGAATAAGCATGAATTGAATAGAAGAATAATAGTAATTGCATTAACTAGCAAATCTCCACACCTTAATCTATGGTGTGTAGAAACTCCACCATTGAAAATACATAAGTGATGGTCCAGGCATGGCCGAATGGCCAGCCTCCACAAAAGACAAGACAAGATAGGACCAAATAGGATCAGATGCCTAGTACAATAGTAAAAAGTTCTATTTATACTAAACCAGCTACTAGGGTTTACAGAAATAAGTCTAAGTGCAAAAATCCACTTCCGGGGTCCACTTTGGTGTGTGATTGGGCTGAGCTTGAGCTTTACACGTGCAGAGGCTTCTCTTGGAGTTAAACGGCAAGTTGTAACGTGTTTTTGGCGTTTAACTCGGTTTGTGACATGTTTTTGGCGTTGAACGCCGGTTTGCGTCATCTAAAATTGAACAAAGTATGGACTATTATATATTTCAGGAAAGCCCTGGATGTCGACTTTCCAACGCAATTAAGAGCGCGCCATTTGAAGTTCTGTAGCTCCTAAAAATCCATTTTGAGTGTAGGGAGGTCAGAATCCAACAGCATCAGCAGTCCTTTGTCAACCTTCTATCAGATGTTTGCTCAGGTCCCTCAATTTTAGCCAGAAAATGCCTGAAATCACAGAAAAACACACAAACTCATAGTAAAGTCTAGAAATATGAATTTTGCATAAAAACTAATAAAAACATCCCTAAAAGTAGCTAGATCCTACTAAAAACTACCTAAAAACAATGCCAAAAAGCGTATAAATTATCCGCTCATCATTGGGCAGTCAACACCCACCAAGGAGGAAGGTCCCAAGAGAAAGATGCATAAGGGATGGAGAAACAATACATCCCCTACCCTAACAAGCAAGGAGAATCAAGCTGATCACACTAAAAGAAAGCTTGTTAGGAGGAATTCAAATTTGAGGGCACTCATCTCCTCCTCTTCTCCCATGGAGTCATTTTTGTTAACCGTTGTGAGAGTACCTAAAACTGTAGGTCGATCTCGGATGAGATCTTCTGTGCTGGTCAGAGCTGTTATGTCCGACTTGATGGACTTGGTAATGGTGCTGATCCTTCGTCCCCAGAGAATAGGGGGTACCTGCAAGGGACTCCGATGCTTAAGTTAGCAAGGGTATTAAGCAGGTATTTAGTAGAATCAGAGTATGAGTTATACCTGGGTGCTCCAGTGTATTTATAATGGTGTAGAGAGACCTTCCTTAGATAAGATAAGTTAGTTAGCTTATTTTTATCTTTATCTTCGAGCGAGGTCATCTTATCTTTAAGAGAACCGCCTTTATCTCTATAGGCTTGGGCTGCCCTTGGATTCGGGTCATGTTCCTCTGTTTGGGCCCTTTATTGGGCTTTTCTTGTAGTTTGGCCGAGCTCTTTGAGAAGAGGTCGGATTGTCCTGACCTAAGGAGGTCGGTCGCTTTGTCTGTAGAACATCCCGAATCGGACAACTCGACCCAGGGTATAACAGTGACCCTGCTCGAGCTCGGTCTTCCCTTTGAGGTCGAGTCTTTAGTTTTAGGACTTCGATCTTTCTTGGGTGAAACCGAACTCGAGCATTTCGTCGATTTTATCTTTGTAGAGTTCCTTTTTGAATGCGAAACGTTTCTGTTCCGTTTCCTCTGAAAGCGCGCGCTTTTGCAGGTTGGTTTTGCTTTTTCTTTTGTCGTCTATTTTTGCTGCTCTGTATTTGATTTTGAAGTTTTGATTTTGACTGAGTGCATGTTGGAAAGCTTGAATCTTTGTATATTATCACGCTCGGTTTATCACTGTGATGCATGCTTTCTGGTTTTCCTTTTGACCTTATGTATGCTTCTGGGTGTATTTTCCGGGTTTGGCTCTTTAGGGCTTCGTATGCTACTGCTGATTTCTGAACTGTTGTTTTTGAAAAAGGTTGCTCCTTTTGATGGTTTTTGTCCTATTGATTGCTTTTCTTTGATGGGGATTGCTCCGTAAAAGAACTTTTTCTTTTGGTGGCTCGTTTGATCTTCTTCGCGTTTGTTTTTCTTTTTGGGATGTTGCTTTCTGGGAAAGGGTTTCTCTTTGTTCTTGCTGCGAGTTTTTTGTTGGGATGTTTAGCCTTGTAGATTTTCCTGAATCTTTGTTCCCTGATTGCCTCCAAAGGATGCCCCTGGACCTTCTTGGTGCGGGTCCTGGGGTTTCTTTTTGTTGTTTGTGCCGTGTTTGGACTGTGCTGGACTGTGCTGGCTGAGTTGTTTTGATTTTGTCCGAGATGTTTTTAGTAATCCACTCTCCTTTTCTTGTTTGTAGGACTAGTTGGCTATGTCTTCTCGCAAAAATATTGTAGAGACATCCTCTAAGGTTCCTGAGGGTATGTCCGATTGGTTGGACTCCCTTATTTTGATGTGTGTTTCTGTGGTCAATGCTGAATTTTGTGTGGAGCTTAGGAAACATCACCGTCTCTGTAAGAGTAGGGATCAAGAGAAGAATTATGAGTTGGTGGCACCTGACTCCGAGGAGAGGGTTTGCTTCCCTGTCCTGACCCAGGGGGAGCGCCTTTTCTTTTATGCTTATGACTATTTCTTCAGCCAGTTGGACATCACCTTTCCCTTTACCTCGTTTGAGACTGATTTGTTGTGGTCGTGTAATGTAGCTCTGTCCCAGCTTCATCCACACTCGTGGGGCTTTATTAAGATTTTTCAACTTCTTTGTCAAGAACTGAATGTTATCCCTTCTCAAACTCTTTTCCTTTATTTGTTTGTTTTAACTAAGCCCGGAATTTCTTCAAAAAAGAAAGCTTTGTGGGTTTCTTTTAGATCTGCACAAGGAAATAAGGTTTTTACCATGTAAGACGAGTCTTTTAGGGACTTCAAGAATTATTTTTTCAAGGTTCGCGCTGTTGAGGGAGCTCGTCCCTTTTTTCTGGAAGCGAATGGGGAGCCATCCTTCCCTTTTCATTGGTAGCAGAATGTAGTAGTATCCCGTTATACGTGAAAGATGCTTGATGAGGTCGAACAGGCCTTTATGACGATTTTGGAGGATCTTTGGGGGAAACCTCCTCATTTAGTTACCAAAAAATGTTTGGGAGACCCCTCCCTCGTCCGAGATATATTGGGTATTACTTGATGTATACTATTTCATGTTTTTTGCTTTTCTCCTTTCTTCCCAGTATGTAAAACTGTTGTTTTTCATTTTTCAGAGATGACCAAGAATAATGATGCAATGAAGGCCTTCAAAAAGGCGAGGAAAGCCACTACAGCTCAAAACACCTCGGCCTGGGTAGATGGGGAAGGGTCCTCTCAGGTCCCATTGAAGCCATTTGTGCCGAGTTCTCCTGGTCTGAGGAGAATGATCCCTACTCCTCGGGTTCATTTAGTGGATCCCCCACAATCTTCTGCTGCTGCTGTTGTTTCTTCTTCGGTCGTCCCTCCTCCTAAAAGACCTCGAACCGTTGAACCTTTCAATCTGGATGCCCCGGATTTTGACCCCATTAGCTTTGTCGACCAGCAGATCGCTCCTTATGGTACCCTCTCCATGGATGATGTTTCTCTCTGGTGCACGAAATTGTGATCAATACTTTTCACAACTCAAATAATCCTTAGTAATGAATCCAAAATCTTGGTGTTCAATACCATGGCATAAACACAACTTCGCACAACTAACCAGCAAGTGTACTGGGTCGTCCAAGTAATAAACCTTACGCGAGTAAGGGTCGATCCCACAGAGATTGTTGGTATGAAGCAAGCTATGGTCACCTTGTAAATCTTAGTCAGGAAAACTCAAATGGATATGGGTGATATACGAATAAAACATAAAGATAAAGATAGAGATACTTATGTAATTCATTGGTGGGAATTTCAGATAAGCGCATGAAGATGCTATGTTCCTTCCGTCTCTCTGCTTTCCTACTGTCTTCATCCAATCCTTCTTACTCCTTTCCATGGCAAGCTGTATGCAAGGGTTTCACCGTTGTCAGTGGCTACCTCCCATCCTCTCAGTGAAAATGTTCAACGCACCCTGTCACGGCACGG
>NC_029777.3:13963669-13964397 GCF_000817695.3 Arachis duranensis
ATTTCATGGAGGAGAACAGAGTGTTCTTGGTGCTCCACCCTTAGTTGTCCCATGTTGGAACTCAATTCTCCTAGGGAGGTGTTTAGTTGCTCCCAATAATTTTGTGGAGGAAAGTGCATCCCTTGAGGCATCTCAGGGATTTGATGATGAGAGGGATCTATTGTTTGCTCCATCCTTTTCTTAGTGATGGGCTTATCCTCATCAATGGGGATGTCTCCCTCTATGTCAACTCCAACTGAATAACTTCTATTTCTTCTCCAATCATGATGCTATGAATCATGATAGCCCGATCTATGGTAACTTCGGACCGGTTGCTAGTGGGAATGATTGAGCGTTGGATGAACTCCAACCATCCTCTAGCCACAGGTTTGAGGTCATGCCTTCTCAGTTGAACCGGCTTCCCTCTTGAATCTCTCTTCCATTGGGCACCCTCTTCACAAATGATTGTGAGGACTTGGTCCAACCTTTGATCAAAGTTGACCCTTCTAGTGTAAGGATGTTCATCTCCTTGCATCATGGGCAAGTTGAAAGCCAACCTTACATTTTCCGGACTAAAATCCAAGTATTTTCCCCGAACCATAGTAAGCCAATTCTTTGGGTCCGGGTTCACACTTTGATCATGGTTCTTGGTGATCCATGCATTGGCATAGAACTCTTGAACCATCAAGATTCCGACTTGTTGAATGGGGTTGGTAAGAACTTCCCAACCTCTTCTTCGGATCTCATGT
>NC_029777.3:13964819-13966132 GCF_000817695.3 Arachis duranensis
CTTTCTGTTTTTCATTCTGTTTTTGCTTTTTTCATTGTTTTTGTGACTTCTCATGATCATCAACCTACAGAAAACATAAAATAACAAAGGAAAATAGATAAAATATAACATTGGGTTGCTTCCCAACAAGCGCTTCTTTAATGTCAGTAGCTTGACAGAGGGCTCTCATGGAGCCTCACAGATGCTCAGAGAAATATTGGAACCTCCCAACACCAAACTTAGAGTTTGAATGTGGGGGTTCAACACCAAACTTAGAAGTTGGTTGTGGCCTCCCAACACCAAACTTAGAGTTTGACTGTGGGGGCTCTGTTTGACTCTGTTTTGAGAGAAGCTCTTCATGCTTCTTCTCCATGATGACAGGGGGATATCCTTGAGCCTTAAACACCAAGGATTCTTCATTCACTTGAATGATCAATTCTCCTCTATCAACATCAATCACAGCCTTTGCTGTGGCTAGGAAGGGTCTGCCAAGGATGATGGATTTATCCATGCACTTCCCAGTCTCTAGGACTATGAAATCAGCAGGGATGTAATGGTCTTCAACCTTTACCAGAGCATCCTCTACAAGTCCATAAGCTTGTTTTCTTGAGTTGTCTGCCATCTCTAGTGAGATTTTTGCAGCCTGCACCTCAAAGATCCCTAGCTTCTCCATTACAGAGAGAGGCATGAGGTTTACACTTGACCCTAGGTCACACAAGGCCTTCTTGAAGGTCATGGTGCCAATGGTACAAGGTATTGAAAACTTCCCAGGGTCTTGTCTCTTTTGAGGTAATTTCTGCCCAGACAAGTTATCCAGTTCTTTGATGAGCAAAGGGGGGTCATCCTCCCAAGTCTCATTTCCAAATAACTTGTCATTTAGCTTCATGATTGCTCCAAGGTATTTAGCAACTTGCTCTTCAGTGACATCTTCGTCCTCTTCAGAGGAAGAATACTCATCAGAGCTCATGAATGGCAGAAGTAAGTCCAATGGAATCTCTATGGTCTCATTTTGAGCCTCAGATTCCCATGGTTTCTCATTGGGGAACTCATTGAAGGTTAGTGGACGTCCATTGAGGTCTTCCTCAGTGGCGTTCACTGCCTCTTCCTCCTCTCCAAATTCGGCCATGTTGATGGCCTTACACTCTCCTTTTGGATTTTCTTCTGTATTGCTTGGAAGAGTACTAGGAGGGAGTGCAGTAATTTTCTTGCTCAGCTGACCCACTTATGCCTCCAAATTTCTAATGGAGGATCTTGTTTCAGTCATGAAACTTTGAGTGGTTTTGATTAGATCAGAGACCATGGTTGCTAAGTCAGAGTGGCTCTGCTTAGAATTC
>NC_029777.3:13966514-13968423 GCF_000817695.3 Arachis duranensis
TCAGACAGACCATCATAGAAAATACCTATGATGCTCCATTCAGAAAGCATATCAGAGGGGCACTTTCTAATTAATTGTTTGTATCTTTCCCAAGCTTCATAGAGGGATTCTCCTTCCTTCTGTCTGAAGGTTTGGACTTCCACTCTAAGCTTACTCAATTTTTGAGGTGGAAAGAACTTTGCCAAGAAGGCATTGACTAGCTTTTCCCAAGAGTTCAGGCTTTCTTTAGGTTGAAAATCCAACCATGTTTTAGCTCTGTCTCTTACAGCAAAAGGGAATAGCATAAGTCTGTAGACTTCAGGGTCAACCCCATTAGTCTTGACAGTGTCACAGATTTGCAAGAACTCAGCTAAAAACTGATGAGGATCTTCCAATGGAAGTCCATGAAACTTGCAATTCTGTTGCATTAGAGAAACTAATTGAGACTTAAGCTCAAAGTTGTTTGCTCCAATGGCAGGGATAGAGATGCTTCTCCCATAGAAGTCGGGAGTAGGTGCAGTAAAGTCACCCAGCACCTTCCTTGCATTGTTGGCATTGTTGTTGTTTTCGACTGCCATGGGGTCTTCTTCTTTGAAGATTTCTGTTAGGTCCTCTACAGAGAATTGTGCCTTAGCTTCTCTTAGCTTTCGCTTCAAGGTCCTTTCAGGTTCAGGATCAGCCTCAACAAGAATGCTTTTGTCTTTGCTCCTGCTCATATGAAAGAGAAGAGAACAAGAAACTGTGGAATCCTCTATGTCACAGTATAGAGACTCCTTGAGGTGTCAGAGGAAAAGAAAAATAGAAGGCAGAGGTAGAAGAAGAATGTGAGAAGAGGGGAAGAATTTTCGAAAATTAAGTAAAAGATTTTAAAAACATTTTGAAAAATAGTATTTAATTTTCGAAAACTAAGGCAAAAAATGATTTTTGAAAAAGATTTTGAAATTAGAAATTAAAAAGATTTGATTGAAAACTATTTTGAAAAAGAAGTGATTAGAAAGATATGATTGGTTTTTAAAAAAAAGATGTGATTGAGAAGATATGATTTGAAAAACATTTTAAAAAGATTTGATTTTTAAAAATTAATGACTTGGCTAACAAGAAAAGATATGATTCAAACATTAAACCTTTCTCAACAGAAAAGGCAACATTCTTGAAATGTTGAATCAAATCATTAATTGATAGCAAGTATCTTTGAAAATGGAAAGAAATTGATTTTGAAAAAGATTTGATTGAAAAGATATGATTTGAAAAAGATTTGATTTTGAAAAACTTTGAAAACTTGAAAAAAATTTGCATTAAAAACAAAATCTTCCCTCTTGTGCCATCCTGGCGTTAAACGCCCAGAATGGTGCACATTCTGGCGTTTAACGCCCAAACCACTACCTTTTTGGGCGTTAAACACCCAGCCAGGCACTCTGGCTGGCGTTTAAACGCCAGTCTGTCTTCTTCACTAGGCATTTTGAACGCCCAGCTTTTTCTGTGTAGTTCCTCTGCTGTATGTTCTGAATCTTCAATTCCCTGTATTATTGACTTGAAAAGACACAAATTAAAAATATTTTTGGATTTTTAATAATCAAAATGTAACTAAAATCAAATAACAATGCATGCAAGACACCAAACTTAGCAGTTTGTATACTACTGACACTAACAAAATGAGAATGCAATTAAACACTCAAGTCAATAGAATTCAAAGATCAGAGCAATGAAATCATCAAGAACAATTTGAAGATTAATGAAGACACATGCATGAATGCAAAAAGAACAAAAACATGCAATTGACACCAAACTTAACATGAGACTCTAGACTCAAACAAGAACTATAAAATATTTTTGGTTTTTATGATTTGTAATTTTTTTTCGAAAATTAAGTGGAAAAAGAAAATAAAGGTATCAAAATTCTTAATGAGAATTCCAGGAATCATGCAATGTT
>NC_029777.3:13968736-13968955 GCF_000817695.3 Arachis duranensis
TACCTAATCTAAGCAACAAGATGAACCGTCAGTTGTCCAAACTCAACAATCCCCCGCAACGGCGCCAGAAACTTGGTGCACGAAATTGTGATCAATACTTTTCACAACTCAAATAATCCTTAGTAATGAATCCAAAAACTTGGTGTTCAATACCATGGCATAAACACAACTTCGCACAACTAACCAGCAAGTGTACTGGGTCGTCCAAGTAATAAACCT
>NC_029777.3:13969763-13995465 GCF_000817695.3 Arachis duranensis
GTGCCAGTTTGGGCGTTTAACTCCCATTTTGGTGCCAGTTCCGGCGTTTAACGCTGGGAATTCTGAGGGTGACTTTGAACGCCGGTTTGGGCCATCAAATCTTGGGCAAAATATGAACTATCATATATTTCTGGAAAGCCCAGGATGTCTACTTTCCAACGCCGTTGAGAGCGCGCCAATTGGGCTTCTGTAGCTCTAGAAAATCCACTTCGAGTGCAGGGAGGTCAGAATCCAACAGCATCTGCAGTCCTTTTTAGTCTCTGAATCAGATTTTTGCTCAGGTCCTTCAATTTCAGCCAGAAAATACCTGAAATCACAGAAAAACACACAAAATCATAGTAAAGTCCAGAAAAGTGAATTTTAACTAAAAACTAATAAAAATATACTAAAAACTAACTAGATCATACTAAAAACATACTAAAAACAATGCCAGAAAGCGTACAAATTATCCGCTCATCACTCTCCTTCATCACTTAGATTTTATAACTCGCGGCAGTGTTAAGATGGCTCATATGGGAGCTGCTTTGTATCGAACTACTCAAAATCTTCCTCTGCATGCTACCAAAGCCTTTATGGAGGAAGCTAAACGAGAGTTTGATCGGATGAAGGGTCTGAAAGAGGAGCTCGAAGCGGAGGTGACTAAATTGAAGAAGGAGCTGGAGGGGGAGAAGGCCAGCTCTCTTGCCTTGGCGGCCTCTGTGCAGTTGGCTGAAGATATGGCATTGAAGCACAAAGACAGCTATGTCACGACTTACCGAGAAGTAATGCATCTCAGAGGGGAGTTAGAGTCGGTCCGGGTTGATTATTCTGAGCTCCAGGGTCACCTTGTGGGCAGCGTAATTGCTGCTTATGAGAACTTGAAGGAGCAGGTTTGGGTTCTTGCCCCAGAGGTCGACTTTGCTTTATTTAGTTTGGATAATGTTGTGAAGGATGGCAAGATCGTCTCTGATGATCCTGATGATGACGACGTTGAGCCTCCCTCTGAGCCTGTTGCCAAAGCTTCTGTTGTGTCAGCTTCTTCAGCTCCTGCTCGTCCCGAATTAGATCCTGATTGCCAGATATTGAATCGAGATGACGGGATAGTGGACGCAGTGCCTCTCTAGACTCGCCCTCCTTCACCCCGTACTGATGTTGCTGAGAAGCCTTTCGGTGTTTAACTAATTTCTGTAATTACCTGTGTAGATAGCCCCGCTTGTGGGCTTTTGAACTCTTTATTTTGCTGACTTTTGATACTTTTTTAGTTACTAGTTTAGCAACTTTATTTTGATAAATAAAGTAATTTCCAGGCTTTGTGGGCTGAATTTGGTGGCCTCTGAAGCTGGCTATTATTATAATTTTTTTATATCATGTCTGTCTGCACTTCTCTTGGTATCTTCGTAGGCTTTGGGAGTGTTGGAACTCTGTCTGACATGATCGGCTTGATTCCTTTACCTGATGCTGTTTTTCAGCAATTCGTCTTGTTTGAACTTTGTTCAAGTCTTCATTAAGAATTATAATGCCGAGGTCGCTGACTTCTTCATGTCGGTTTTTGTCCGAAGAGTTATTAGTGACCCTCTTTTAGGGGTTACTTTTGTAGAGTTATGTTACGGGTTGGCTTCGTCTCGTCAGGCTACGTCGAGTTACTTTGGAATCCTCTTTCTTGGACTTTTGTTCATGTCTCTTTCAGGGATTACCTTTGTAGCTTTATATTGTGGGCTGACTTTCGTCATGTCGGGCCCAGTCGAGTTACTTGGTAATCCTTTTTCTTGGACCTTGTTCAAGTCACTTTCAGGGATTACCTTTGTAGCTTTATATTGTGGGCCGACTTTGTCACGTCGGGCCCTGTTAAGTTACTTGGTAATCCTCTTTCTTGGACCTTGTTCTGGTCTCTTTCAGGGATTACCTTCGTAACTTTATACTTTGGGCCGACTTTGTCACGTCGGGCCCTGTCGAGTTACTTGGTAATCCTCTTTCTTGGACCTTGTTCAGGTCTCTTTCAGGGATTACCTTTGTAACTTTATACTTTGGGCCGACTTTATCACGTCGGGCCCTGTCGAGTTACTTGGTAATCCTCTTTCTTGGACCTTGTTCAGGTCTCTTTCAGGGATTACCTCGTAACTTTATACTTTGGGCCGACTTTGTCACGTCGGGCCCTGTCGAGTTACTTGGTAATCCTCTTTCTTGGACCTTGTTCAGGTCTCTTTCAGGGATTACCTCGTAACTTTATATTTTGGGCCGACTTTGTCACGTCGGGCCCTGTCGAGTTACTTGGTAATCCTCTTTCTTGGACCTTGTTCAGGTCTCTTTCAGGGATTACCTTTGTAACTTTATCGTGGGAGTCCGACTTCAACATGCCGGACTCTTCTAAGTTATAGTAATCCTCTTTTATAGGGCTGGCCAGACCTCTTTTCAGGGCTTTACTTATAACTTTGGTTGTTGTGGCTGGTCCGACTTCTTTATGCTGGCTAATCTTTAAGTTATTTTATAGCAATCCATTATATTAGGACCTCGTCAGGTCCTTTCTATGGATCACTTTCTATAACTTCTTGCATTATTCTATTTTTCATCTTTGCCGATTTTGTAGAGTTTGGGTTTTAACCCTCGTTTGGTCAACCTTTTAATGAATTTGGTTTTCATCTTTGGTCTTTATCGCGATCGCGCAGTGAATTTGATTTTCACTTTCTGTCGATCTGTAGCTTTATAATCGGGTGATGAATGTTTCAGAATAATGCGGCTTGAGCATTTGTAGAAAATTTGAACATATTTTATTAAAAGAAAATACAAATATATACATGCGGGGGTTAATTTCCTAAGTCGGGTGATTTGTAGGTCTTGGCTTGGCGCCTCGTTAAAAAACCTTATCAGGAAAAAGAGTGCGCCTTGTCCAAGGTCCTTTATCATCTCTAGCTATAGTACCTTCTTAGGTTGCAGGTGTGCCATGACCTAGGAAGCTCTCGCCCGTCAAGTTCGGAAAGCCTGTAGTAGCCCTTTTCCAGTACTTCTATGACTCGGTAGGGTCCTTTCCAGTTTGCTGCCAGCTTTCCTTCTCCAGGTCGAGTTGTTCCAATGTCGTTTCGGATTAGGATGAGGTCGTCCTCAGCAAAGGCCCGCTGCATTACCTTTTGATTGTATATGGAAGCCATTCGTTATTTCAATGCCTCTTCCCTTATCCGAGCTCTTTCTCGGATTTTCGGAAGTAGGTCGAGCTCTTCCCTTTGGAGTTGGGAGTTGGCTTTTTTGCTATAGTGGATCACTCTAGGTGATCCTTCTTCGACCTCCACTGGGATCATTGCCTCCATTCCGTAAGCTAATCGGAAAGGTGACTCCTTTGTGGTGGAATGTGGAGTTGTCCGATATGCCCATAGGACTTGCGGGAGCTCTTCAGCCCAGGCTCTCTTAGCATCTTGTGATCTCCGTTTTAACCCGGCTAATATGACTTTGTTGGCAGCTTCAGCTTGTCCATTGGTTTGGGGGTGTTCAACTGAGGTGAATTTTTGTTTTATATTCAAGTCGGCCGCTAGCTTTCTGAAGCCTGCATCTGTGAACTGGGTATCATTATCTGTAGTGATGGAGTGTGGAACCCCAAACCTTGTGACGATATTTCTATATAGGAATTTTTGACTTCTTTGAGCAGTGGCGTTAGCTAGGGGTTCTGCCTCAATCCATTTTGTGAAGTAGTCTATTCCCACTATGAGGAATTTGACTTGTCCCGATCCTTGGGGAAAGGGTCCGAGAAGATCGAGTCACCATTTTGCGAATGGCCAAGGTGAGGTCACGCTGATGAGTTCCTCTGGCGGAGCGATGTGAAAGTTGGCATGTTTCTGACATGATGAACATGTCTTTACAAATTATATGGCTTCTTTTTGTAGAGTTGGCCAATAAAATCCCGCCCGAAGTACTTTTTTGGTAAGTGCCTGCGCTCTGAGGTGATTGCCACAAATGCCACTGTGTACTTCTTCTAGGACTTCCTTTGTGTTGGAAGTTGGCACACATTTTAGCAGTGGTATTGAAATCTCTCTTTTGTATAGAGTATTATTTATGATAGTGTAGTATTGTGCCTCCCGTTTCAACCTCTTTGCCTCCTTTTCTTCTGTGGTGAGTGTTTCTGTTTTGAGGAAGTTTATTTTGGGAGTCATCCATCCTTGATCCTGACATGTTATAGTCATGACTTTTTCTTCTTCTAAGATTGATGGATTTTGTAGAATTTCTTGGATGAGGCTTCTATTGTTGCCCCCCTGGTTTGGTGCTGGCTAGTTTTGAGAGTGCGTCAGCTCGGGTATTCTGTTCTCGAGGTATGTGACGGATCTCATATTTTCTGAGTTGTCCGAGCTGTTCCCTGGTTTTGTCCAAGTACTTTTTCATAGTGGGGTCTTTGGCTTGGTAGCTTCCTGCTATTTGTGAAGTAACTACCTGTGAGTCACTGAAGATGATAAGTTTTTGAGCCCCAACCTCCCTAGCCAGCTTCAAACCAGCTAGTGGTGCCTCATATTCTGCTTGATTGTTTGAGGCAGGGAACCCGAATTTGAGGGAGAGTTCGATTTGGGTTCCCTGGTCGCTTTCAATTATCACACCTGCGTTGCTTCCTGTTTTATTTAAGGAACCATCCACGTAGAGATTCCATTCTGTGGGATTTCCGGTGTGTCTGTGAATTCCGCAATGAAGTCGGCCAGGTATTGTGATTTGATGGCCGTCCGAGCTTCGTATTAAAGATCAAATTTGGACAACTCGACTGCCCATTGCAAGATTCTGCCCGCCAGGTCTGTTTTCTGTAAGATTCTTTTTATGGGCTGGTTGGTCCGAACTTTAATGGTGTAGGCTTGAAAGTATGGGTGAAGTCATCGTGATGTTAGTATGAGAGCATAAGCAAATTTTTCTATTTTCTGATAGTTCAGCTCGGATCCTTGTAATGCTTTGCTGATGAAGTATAGGGGCTGTTGCCCACTTTCGTCTTCTCGGACTAGTGTTGAGGCTATCCCTGACTTCCGACTGCGAGGTACACTATGAGTGGCTCTCCTTCCCAGGGTCGAGTTAGTATAGGTGGCTGTCCGAGGAATCTTTTGAAATCTTGGAAGGCTTGCTCGCACTCCGCCGTCCATTCAAACTCCTTTCCTTTCCTTAGAGTGGCGTAGAAGGGGAGAGATCTTATTGCCGATCTGGCCAGGAATCTGAACAAGGCTTCCAACCTCCCGTTGAGTTATTGTACCTCTTTGACACAAGTCGGACTTTTCATGTCGAGTATGGCCCGGCATTTATTTGGGTTTGCCTCGATTCCTCTCTGTGTGATCATAAAACCCAAGAATTTGCCGGCTTCTACTGCGAAGGTGCATTTTGCGGGATTAAGTCGCATACCATGCCGTCTTATAGTGTCGAATACTTGGGTCAGATCGGATAATAACATCTCTTCGCTTCGTGTCTTTACTAGCATGTCGTCCACGTAGGCTTCCATGATTTTTCCGATGTGGTCCGAAAAAACGTTATTCATTAATCTTTGATAAGTGGCTCCTGCATTTTTAAGACCAAAGGGCATGATAATGTAGCATTAGTTTGCCTTTGGGGTTAAGAATGAGGTTTTCTCTTGGTCGGGTGGGTACATTGGGATTTGGTTGTATCCCGAGTATGCATCCATAAAGGAGAGGTATTTATATCCGGAGGAGGCGTCGACCAGTGCGTCGATGCTGGGGAGTGGATAAGGATCTTTTGGGCAGGCTTTGTTGAGATCAATGTAGTCAGTGCACATTCGCCACTTCCCGTTTGATTTTTTCACCAAGACGACGTTAGCAAGCCATAGTGGATATTTGACTTCTCTTACGAAACCTGCCTCCAGTAGAGCTTGTACCTGTTCTTTCACAGCTTGAGAGCGTTTTGGTCCTAGCTTTCTACGCCTCTGTTGCACCGGCCGAGATCCTGGGTAGACTGCTAGCTTGTGGCACATTAGCTTGGGATCTATGCCTGGCATGTCTGCAGCCTTCCATGCAAAGAGGTCGACGTTATCTCGTAGAAATTGTATGAGTGCTTCTTTTATGGCTCCTTTTAGGAGTGTGCCGATATTAGTCATTTGGTCCGGGGTATCCCCGATCTGGATTTTCTCTATTTCACCTTCAGGTTGTGGGCGGAGTTCTTCCCTCTTCTAAACTCCACCGAGCTCAATTGTGTGGAATTCTTTTCCTCCGCTTCTGAGGTCTATACTTTCATTGTAACAGCGGCGTGCCGTCTTCTAATATGCTTTTATTGAAGCTATCCCTTCTGGGGTTGGAAATTTCATGCATAAATGTGGAGTTGAGACTATTGTACCAAGCTGATTTAATGTTGTCCGGCCTATTAAGGTGTTATAGGCTGAGCCTACGTCGACCACGATGTAATCTATCTTGAGTGTTCTTGACTGGTTTCCCTTTCCAAAGATTGTGTGCAATGAGATGTATCCGAGCAGTTGAACCGGGGCGTCTCCTAGTCCAAAAAGCCTGTCTGGATATGCTATGAGTTCTTTTTCTTCTAAGCCAAGTTTGTCGAAGGTAGTTTTGAACAATATGTCAGCGGAACTCCCTTGGTCTATCAATGTGCAGTAGGGGTTTGCATTTGCCAGTATAACAGTGATGACCATGGGATCATCGTGTCCTAAGATTATACCAGATGCATCTTCTTTGGTGAAGGTAATTGGGGGAATGTCGGGTGCTTCCTCCTTTCCTTCGACATGATATATCTCTTTAAGATATCTTTTGCGAGATGATTTGGAGACTCCTTCTCCCGCAAATCTGCCGTGTCATGTGGACGTGTCTTTCTGGTGTACGGGGTGACTTCTCGGTTCGTCTGATATCTTCTTCCCTTCTTTTTCTTTCTTTGTTCATCTTCCCGGGTGGCCAGAAACCGATCTAGCTTCCCCTTCTTACTAGTTTTTCGATGACATTTTTTAAGTCAAAATATTCATTGGTGGAATGTCTGCGGATTCGATGGTATTCACAATATTCAGCCCGATTTCCTCCTCCTTTTTTGCCTTTGAGTTGTCGAGCTGGGGGTATCCTTTCAGTGTTGCATACTTTTCTGTAGACGTCCACGAGAGACACCTGAAGGGGGTGTAATTGTGATATTTTTTATTTTTTCTCTATGTCGATCTTCTTTCTTTTTGGATTCTTTATCTTTATCCCGGGAGGTGAATCCAGATTTCGAGGTCTCTCCTAGTCGGGAATTTTCCTCCATGTTGATATATTTTTCTGCTCGTTCTTGTACTTCATTCAGAGATGTGGGGTTCTTTTTTGATATAGATTGGCTAAAAGGTCCCTCTCGCAACCCGTTGATGAGGCCCATAATGGCAGCCTCTGTTGGTAGGTTCTGTATGTCTAGGCATGTTTTATTGAATCTTTCTATGTAGCTGCGGAGAGTTTTCCGTTCTCCTTGCCTGATTCTTAATAGACTTGGAGCGTGCTTATCCTTATCTTTTTGGATGGAAAATCTAGCCGAAAACTTCTTGGCTAAGTCGTCGAAACTTGAGATGGACCTAGGAGGTAGATTATCGAACAATCGGATTGCCATCTTTGTTAAAGTAGTTGGAAAGGCTTTGCAACGAACTGCATCTGAGGCGTCAGTGAGGTACATTCTACTTCTGAAGTTGCTGAGGTGATGGCCGGGATCCGTAGTGCCGTTGTATAGTGTCATGTCTGGAGCTTTGAAGTCTTTAGGGATTTTGGTCTTCATGATCTCCTTGGTGAATGGATCTTGTTCCTTGTGGGAGCTATCCTCATGAGAGGATTGGTTGGCATTGGTCATGAGATCAGCTTCGAGTTTTAGGAATTTGTCCTCCAATTCCTGGCATCCCTTATTTCCTTCTGTAAGTCTTTCTTAACCTCTCGTTGACGTAGAGCGTCTTCCTCAAGTTGTTTTAGACGGTCTTGAAGTATCTCCATGGCTCCCGAGTTTGAATTCTTTTTGTTGTTAAGCTGATGAGTATTCTCTGGGGTAGTGTCCGTGTTTTTATGCGGTGTTCTATCCTCCAGGTCTGAATTATGATCGTTGTCATGGTTGTCCGCCATAGTGATGGGATAACTTCCAGGCTCTCCGGCAACGGCGCCAATGTTCCGAGGGTTACCTGAAATTATAGGTCGATCTCGGATGAGATCCTCTGTGCTGGTCGGAGCTGTTGTGTCCGACTTGATGGACTTGGTAATGATGCTGATCCTTCGTCCCCGGAGAGTGCGGGTACCTGCAAGGGACTCCGATGCTTAAGTTAGCAAGGGTATTAAGCAGGTATTTAGTAGAATTAGAGTATGAGTTATACCTGGGTGCTCCAGTGTGTTTATAATGGTGTAGAGAGACCTTCCTTAGATAAGATAAGTTAGTTATCTTATCTTTATCTTTATCTTCAAGCGAGGTCATCTTATCTTTAAGGAAACAACCTTTATCTCTATAGGCTTGGGCTGCCCTTGGATTCGGGTCATGTTCCTCTGTTTGGGCCCTTTATTGGGCTTTTCTTGTAGTTTGGTCAAGCTCTTTGAGAAGAGGTCAGATTATCCAGACCTAAGAAGGTCGGTCGCTTTGTCGGTAGAACATCTCGGATCAGACAACTTGACCCAGGGTATGAACAATAACCAACTGGAAGAAGAAGAAGAAAGTAAGCTAACCGTCAAGCTAGTGACGTTAAAGAAGCTCTTGTTGGGAGGTAACCCAACCATAACTAGTTATTACTATTTTTATTTAATTTTATTTTCATAGTTCTTTAAGTTTGTGATCATGTGCAGTAGTCAAAACAGAGATAGAGATGTTCAAAGATAGAAACAGAACATCTTGGAGCAAGTACCTTACTAGCCTTAAACGCCAAACAAGGAGGCAAGAGTGGGCATTCAACGCCCAAGAAGAGTAGTATTGCTGGCATTGAATGCCAAGGGAGGAGTCCCTAGTGGGCGTTCAATGCCCAAAAGGAGGCAGAAAGCTGGCGTTGAACGCCAGCCCGGGATCCTCAACTAGGCATTCAACGCCCAAGAAGAGCAGCATTGCTGGCGTTGAACCCTAGCCAAGGAGCAGAGGCTGGGAGTTCAACGCCCAAAAGGAGGCAATGACCTGGCGTAGAATGCCAGAGAGGAGGACCTCATGGGCATTCAACACCCTGAATGGGGGCAAGAAGATGGCGTTGAACGCCAGCCATAGAGCAAGGGCTGGGCGTTCAATGCCCACAAGAGGGCAGGGAATTCGAATTCCCTAGCCTCTTAGGACTAATGGGTCCCACAGAATTCCCACCAACCTCACCCTCTATTTCTCCCTCTTTCTTCTTCTTCTACTCTATTCTTCCCTTTTGTTCTTATTTGCTTGAGGATGAGCAAAGTTCTTAAGTTTAGTGTTGCAAAAGCTTTGCTTTTTGACTTCTACCATCCCTAAGTATGGCACCAAAGACTGGTGAAACCTCAAGGAAGAGGAAGGGAAAGGCACTTGCCTCCACTTTCCTCACCTCATATGTCACTTATACAATTTAGCTGGAATTGTCATAGAAAGAGACATTCCATTGAGGAGGACAAGCCCATCACTAAAAAAAGGATGGAGCATGTTAGAGAGCCTACACATTTACCTCAACAAGAGCATATGGAGCCACCTCAATAGGAAATCCCTGAGATGCTAAGGACGGGACACCAAGAGCACTCCACCATCCTCCATGAAATAAGAGAAGATCAAATAGCCATGAAGGAAGAGCAACAGAGACAGGGGCGTGACATAGAAGAGATCAAGAGGTCCATTGGCTTCTATAGAGAGAGCAGTAGTTGCCGTCACTAAGATGGATCCGTTCCTTTTATCCCCTGTTGCTTATGTTATTTTTTTATTTTTCATGTATTTTGTCTTACTGTCTATTTCTAGTGCATGATCATCTTTATGTCTTAAGGCTATGAAATATTCCATATATCTCTCACCTTACTTAAAAGAAAAAATTTATTTGAAAAAGAAAAGTGAGATGCATGAATTTCGAGTTTTATCATAAGAATAGTTCAATTATCTTGATGTGGTGGCATTGTCTTTGTTTTCTGAATGCATGAATAAACAGTGCATATTTGATAGTGGAGTTAAGAATGTTGCCTCTTGAAAGAATGATGATAAAAGTGAAGTATTATTGGTAATCTGAAAAATCCAAAAAATGATTCTTGAAGCAAGAAAAAGGAGTAAAAAGCAATAAGCAATCGAAAAAAAAAGCAAAAAAATAGCAAAAGGAAAAAAGAAAGAAAAATCCTATAGCTCTTTAAACCAAAAGGCAAGAGCAAGGATCCAAGGCTTTGAGCATCAATGGTTAGGAGGGCCTAAAAGAAACACAATCTTGGCCTAAAAGTTCAAATGAACCCCCTAACTATATGCTTGTGGTGTGAAGGTATCAAATGAAAAGCTTGAGACTGAGCAGTTAAAGTCGTGATACAAAGCAAAAAGAGTGTGCTTAAGAACTCTGGACACCACTGGCTGGGGATTCTAGCAAAGCTAAATCACAATCCGAAAGGGTTCACCCAGTTAAGTGTCTATGGCGTTTATGTATCTGGTGGTAAAACTGGAAAACAAAGTGCTTAGGGTCACGACTAAGACTCAAAAGAAGTTGTGTTCAAGAATAAAAAAGAACTAAACTAGGAGAGTCGACAATATCATCTGGATTTAAAGTTGCTAAGGATGCCAATCATCTTGAGCTTCAAAGGAAAGTGAGATGCCAAAACTATTCAGAAGCAAAAAGCTACAAGTCCCACTCATCTAATTGAAACTAAGCTTCATTGAAAACTTTAAGATTTATTTTATCCTTCTATTTCTTTAGTCCATATTTGTTTTTGGTTTCTTGGGGACAAGTAACAGTTTAAGTTTGGTGTTCTGATGAGTGGCTATTTTATACTCTTTTTGGCATCATTTTCATATAGTTTTCATTATGTTTTGTTTAAGTTTTATTATGTTTTCATAGGTTTTAGTGCAAAATTAACATTTTTGAATTCTACTTCAAGTTTACATGTTTTATGATGATTTCAGGTAAATTTTGGCTGAAATTGAGGAGCTTTGGAATAAGTCTGATTCAGAGACAGAGAAAGGACTGCAAATGTTGTCGGATTCTAACCTCTATACACTCGAAGGAGCATTTTTGGAGCTACAAAAATCCAAACGGTGTGCTCTCAAGGGCATTGGAAAGATAACATCCAGGGCTTCTCAGAAATATATAATAGTCCATGTTTTGCTCTGGAGATAAAGGTCCAAAACTGGCGTTCAATGCCAGCCACTTACCCTCTTCCGAGCATTGGACGCCCAAAAAGGAGCAGCTGGCGTCCAACGCCTAAAAGAGAGTCCCAAGCCAGTGTTCAATGCTCCTAAGGAGTCATAGGACGTGCAGACACCCTTAGCTCAACCCAAACACTCACCAAGTGGGTCTCAGAAGTGAATTTTCACACTACAAGACCATTCTTTCATATTTTTGTATTCCTTAGTTATTAGATTACTATATATAGACAAGAGTTCACCCTTGTTAAGAGCTCTTGGACACTATACATGTTTTTCATTACTTTTCTGTAAGCCATGAGTCACTAACCTTCTAGGTTAAGGTTAAGAGCTCTACTGATTCTTATGAATTAATAATATCACTATTCTACTGCAATCTATGCTTGAGTCTACTCTAAGATGTATCTTCGTTCTTCAACCTTATGAATTGGATTACCCGTGACAATTATCCTCATTCTACATGGGTTCTTGCGAGTCCTTGACGGGATAGTAATGAACCACAAGCTTGATTATACATCTCTTAGACGGCTAATACACAGCTTCATTGGGGACTTCTCGAGACATCAGCTAAGCCGAGCTGTGGGGCGATTAGGGTCTTTGTGGTATAGGCTAGAATCAACGAAGCTGCATTCCCTGATCCGAAAGATCCGACCTTATCTGTGGCATTTTGAGTAGGATCACCAAGGAAATAGACTGCTAGAGCTCCATCCCCGTTCAGATTGGATGACCGCTGACCCGACGTTTGATCTGAAGGAGATGAGATTAATGACTGCTGATCTGGCATTAATCATATATAGCCTGCCATGGAATGAATGAGTAGAAGTTGGAGTGGATGGTGAGAAAATTTGATCCAGAAGGAAGAATCATCTCCGAAGCCTCAACCATTCTCATACCATTGATTTCACACCTATCTAGTAACGTTTTATTTATTTATTTATTTTATTCATTTTACACAACACAATCATCTTTTCTATTCGCCTGACTAAGATTTGCAAGGTCTCCACTGCTTGCTCAAACCAACAATTCTCATGGGATCGACCCTCACTCACCTGAGGTATTACTTGGACGACCCGATATACTTGCCGGTCTACCTGTGCGAAACATGTGGAGCCAGTTTCGTGCACTAAGTTTTTGGCACCGTTGTCGGGGATTGTTCGAGTTTGACAAACTACCGGACTATCTTGTTGCTTAAATTAGGTATTCTTTATGATTTATCTGCTCTTTGTTTGTGTCTTTTGTTTTCTTTTTCAAACATTTTTCAGAACCTTTTCTTTTCTTTAGTAATCTTTGTCTTTTGTTTAAGTCTTGTGTTAGTTTTTAATTTTGGTTTCCCGTCTGTTTTCATCTTTTTCTTTAAATTTTCGATACTGTTCTTCTTTTCCTTTCTTGATATTTGAATTGTTCTTAGTAATTTTTCTTGTTTGATTTTAAAAATTTTAAGTTTGGTGTCTTGTAGTTGTTTTTCCTTTAATTTTCGAAAACTAGTGTCATTAGATCTTAAGTTTCTAAGTTTAGTGTCTGTTCCGAGGGTTACCTGAAACTATAGGTCAATCTCGGACAAGATCTTCTGTGCTGGTTGGAGCTGTTGTGTCCGACTTGATGATGGTGGCTGGAGCCGCCGTGTCCGAATTGTTGAAATTGGTGATGGGGCTGATCCTTCATCCCCAGAGGGTGGGGGTACCTGCAAGGGACTCCGATGCTTAAGTTAGCAAGGGTATTAAACAGGTATTGAGTAGAATCAGAGTATGAGTTATACCTGGGTGCTCCAGTGTATTTATAATGGTGAGGAGTGACCTCTCTGGAGATAAGATAGTTATCCTATCTTATCCTATCTTATCTTTGAGTGAAGTCATCTTATCTTTAGGGGAATCGCCATTATCTTTCTGGGCTTTGGCTGCCTTTAGATTGGGCTGTGTTCCTTCGTTTTGGGCCTACTTTTGGCTCCTTTGGCGATTTGGCCGAGCTCTTTGAGAAGAGGTCGAGCATTGGCTAAGCTCTTTTGAAAAGAGGTCGGATAGTCTGACCTGAAGAGGTCGGTCGGCTTGTCGCTAAACATCCTGGGTCGGACAACTTGACCCAGGGTATGAACAGTGCCCCTGCTTGAGTTTGATCATTCCATGAGATCGTGCTTTTCAAAGCTTTGATCTCTTTGGAAGTCGTGCTCAAGCATCTGTCTGGCTTGTTTCTTCATTGCTTTGCAATCTTTGTAGATTTTCTAGAGGTTTGGTACTTCACAGTCCAACCTTTTTTGAGTGGTAGTGTGGGTTTTCTACCCTTGCCTTCTGGATCACGCCTTGCTTTAAGTTTGTGTTGACAACCCTCTGCTTTGGCGAAGTTATCCTTGCGGCTTGATATCTAGGCTTTTTGTCCAATGACTTTTTAGTGTTCTTTATATAGAACCTTTTTTGGATGACGTTCGTAGCCCTGTTTGAGATTGTGCCTTCATTGAGTGGAGTTGTATCCCTTTTGACTAAGCACATTTGAGCCTTAAGTTGTTTCCCAACCTTTTGGCTTGTTCTTTTTTGAAGTCGTACTTATGCCTCTTCTTTAGCTGACGTCGACCTGCATGACTTTGCCCCTGCTTGAGTTCGGAGCTTTCCTCGAGATTGTGCTTTCAGAGCTTTGATCTCTTTGGGGAAGTCGGTCCAAGCTGTAGCTTTCATTGGTCCGACTTCTTCTTGTCGGTCCAAGCTGTAGCTTTCTTTGGCCCGACTTTTTCCTGTCGGTCTGAGCTGTAGCTTTCGTTGGTCCGACTTCTTCCTGTCGGTCCAAGCTGTAGCTTTCTTTCGTCCGACTTCTTCCTGTCGGTCCAAGTTGTAGCTTTCTTTCCTCCGACTTCTTCCTGTCGGTCCAAGCTGTAGCTTTCGTTGGTCCGACTTCTTCCTATCGGTCCAAGCTGTTGCTTTTGTTGGTCCGACTTCTTCTTATCGGTCCAAGCTGTAGCTTTTGTTGGTCCAACTTCTTCTTGTCGGTCTCTTCTGAGTTATGTCTGTAATCCTCTTTCTTGGACCTTGTTCAAGTCTCTTTCAGGGATTACTTTTATAACTTTTGTCGCTTGGGCCGACTTTGTCATGTCGGGTCCTCCTAAGTTATTTCTGTAATCATCTTTTTTGGACCTTGTTCAGGTCTCTTTCAGGGATTACTTTTATAACTTGTTTTGTAGGAGACCGACTTTGTTAGGTCGATCTCTTCTAAGTTATTTTTGTGATCCTCTTTCTTGGACCTTTGTTCGGTCTCTTTCAGGGATTACTTTTATAACTTGTCTTGTAGGAGACCGACTTCGTTAGGTCGATCTCTTCTAAGTTATAGCAATTCCTCTTTAATAGGGTTGGCCAGACCTCTTTCCAGGGATTTGCTGATAACTTGGGTTGACTTGGTCCGACTTTTTAGTGCCGGCCAGTCTTTTTAAGTTATTATATAGCAATCCATAAGACCTCGTCAGGTTCTTTTTGTGATCACTTTCGATAACTTCTTGCATTATTCTGTGTTCATCTTTGCCGATTTGTAGATGGTGGTTTTTGTTCCGGTTTGATCGTCCTTTAGGTGAATCGTGTTTTCACCTTTGTCGGACGATCATTCCTATCGAGATCGTACAGTGAATCTGTTCTTCACTTTCTGTCGATCTGTTGCTTTATAATCAGACGATGAATGTTTCAGATTAATGCGTCTTGGGAGAGCAGTGAATTTGATTTTCACTTTGTCGATATTTGTCGAAATCAAACGATGAATTCGGTTTTCATCGTGGTCGGGCGGTGAAGTTGATTTTCACCTTGCCGACCTTTGTCGTGATCGGGCGGTGAATTTGGTTTTCACCTTGCCGACCTGTTGTAATCGGACGTCTTTGGTAGGAAACTTTTTAGGGAATTTGTGAACTTTTAAACAATAAAATGAAGATATGAATAAGAGTGTGTACATGTTAGTGCTTACCCTTCTAGGTCGGGCAATATTTTAGATCTCGGCCTGGCGCCTTTTGCAGGCATGCCATGACCTTGGTAGCTCTCGCCCCTCGAGGTCGGACACTTTGTGGTGACCTTTCCCTAGTACTTCTGTGACTTGGCAGGGTCCTTTCCAATTAGCTGCTAGCTTTCCCTCTCCCGGTCGACTTGTTCCGATATCATTTCGGATTGGGATGAGGTCATTGTTGGCGAAGCTTCTCTGCACTACCTTTCGTTTGTACCTTAAGGCCATGCGACATTTTAACGCTTCTTCCCTGATCCGAGCTCTTTCTCGGACTTCTGGGAGTAGGTCGAACTCTTCTCTTTGGATTTGGGAGTTGACCTCTTTATTGTAGAGGATCATTCTGGGGGATCTTTCTTCGATCTCTACTGGGATCATTGCCTCCACTTCGCGAGTCAATCGGAAGGGTGATTCCCCCGTGGTGAAGTGTGGAGTCGTCCGATATGCCCATAGGACTTGTGGGAGCTCTTCAGCCCAAGCTCCCTTTTGATCTGAAGAACTTTGGTTCTTTCTGCAAAAAGTTTGCGTATTCGCCTTTGAGGAGAATGTGTGCTTTGCTTAGGATTTGGTTGCTGTTCCTGTTTCTTTTCATCGTTGCCTGACTCCTTTTGTACAAAAGTTCTAGCTTTTGCTTTGACCTTTTGTTTGAGAGGTGTTTGGACTGTTTGGGTATAGATTGTCAGTTTCTCTTCTCTATGTTCTTGCCCTGTTGTTGCCTCCAAAGGGTGCCCCTGGACTTTCGTGTGAGTCTTGGGGTTTCTCTTTTACTGTTGTATCTGATATCTGATGTTTTGCTGTTATTGTCCGAGTTGTTTCCTTATTTGTCCGAGTTGTTTGGTAATAACCCCATGGTTGACCTATGTCTTCTTGAAAAAATATTGTTGAGATGTCTACTAAGATCCCGGACAGCATGTCTGATTGACTGGATTCCATAGTTTTAATGCGTGTTACTGTGGCTGACCCTGAGTTCTATGTGTGACTTTAGGAGGTTCCGTAGAATTTGTAGGGATAGGAATGAGGAGAAGAATTATGAGCTGGTGTCGCCAGACCCTGAGGAAAGGGTTTGTTTTCCTTCTTTGTTGTGGTCTTGTAATGTAGCCTGGATGAGGCTTCTGTTATTGCCCCCTGGTTTGGTGTTGGCTAGTTTTGAAAATGCATCAGCTCGGGCATTCTGCCCCCGAGGTATGTGTCGGACTTCATATCCCCCGAAATGTCTGAGCTGTTTTTTGTTTTTGTCCAGGGTCCCCCGAATTATCCGAGCTATTCTCTGGTTTTGTCCAGGGTCTCCTGAATTACCCGAGGTATTTTTTCATGGTGGGATCCTCAGCTTGGTTGCTCCCTTCTATTTGTGAGGTGACTACTTGTGAATCACTGGACATGGTAAGCTCCTACCTTCTTAGCTAGCCTTAAACCAGCCAGTAGTGCCTCGTATTCAGCTTGCTCATTTAGCTTGATTTGGCTTCTCTGATCGCTTTCTATAATTATACCTACACCACTCCCGGTTTTGTTTGAAGAGTCGTCCATGTAGATTTTCCATTTTGTAGGAGTTCCCGGGGTGTCAGTGTACTCTATAATGAAGTCGGCCAGATACTGTGATTTGATGGCTGTCTCAGCTTCATGTCGAAGATTGAATTCAGATAACTCGATTGCCCGCTGTAGGATTCTTCCAGCTAAGTCTGTTTTCTGTAGGATGCCTTTTATGGGTTGGTTGGTCCGAACTCTGATAGTGTGAGATTGAAAATATGGGCGAAGTTGTCGAGAAGAGAGTATGAGGGCGTAGGCGAACTTTTCTATCTTTTGATAGTTTAGTTCGGCCCCTTGTAGAGCCTTGATGATGAAGTAGACGGGTTGTTGCCCACTTTTGTCTTCTTTAACTAGTGATGAGGCTATTGCCCGACTTCCCACTTTGAGGTATAATATAAGCTTTTCACTTTCCCTTGGTCGGGTAAGAATGTGTGGTTGCCCCAAGAATTTTCAAAATCTCGGAAGGCTTGTTTGCACCCCGTTGTCCTATTCAAACCTCTCTCCCTTCCTTAATATACCTCTTTGAGGTGTCCTTTGTGAGATGATTTAGAGATCCTTCCTCCTGCGAATCCTCCATGAACATGTCTCTCAAGGGTGTGAGGTGGACGTTTAACTCGTTCGACCTCTTCGGTGTGAGACGTTCGACTTGTCCAACCTCTTTGGTGCGTGGACGTTCAACTTGTCCGACCTCTCTGGTGTGAGGTGGACCTTCAACTCGTCCGACCTCTTTGGTGTGAGGTGGACCTTCAACTCGTCCGACCTCTTTGGTGTGAGGTGGACCTTCAATGTGTCCGACCTCTTCGGTTTTGGATTGGGCGAGGTGCTGGGATCTTCTCAGTGTTGCATATTTCTTGGTAGACATCCACAAGAGACACCCGAAGGGGTGTAATTGTGGTATTTTCTAGGCTTCTCTCCATATTGATCTTCTTTTTTCTTGGACTCTTTATCCTTATCCCGAGAGGAGTAGGAATGTTTAGTTTTTGAGATCTCTCCTAGTCGAGAGTTTTCCTCTGTGTTGATGTACTTCTCTGCTCGTTCTTGTACCTCGTTTAGAGATGTTTGGGTGCTTCCTGGATATTGAGTGGCTAAAAGGTCCTTCTCATAGACCATTGATGAGGCCCCTGATAGCTGCTTCTGTTGGCAGACTTTGTATGCCCAGACATGTTTTGTTGAATTTTTCCATGTAGTTGCGAAGGCTCTCTCGATCTCCTTGCTTGATCCTTAATAGGCTCGGTGTGTGTTTGGCTTTGTCCTTCTGGATGGAGAATAACGGATTGCATCTGAGGCCTCCGTGAGATACATCCTGCTTCTGAAATTGCTAAGATGATGGCTTGGATCTGGTATGCCATCGTACAGAGTCATGTCTGGAGCTTTGAAGTCCTTTGGGACCTTTAGCTTTCATGATCTCTTTGGTGAATGGATCTTGGTCTTTGCAGGAGCTATCCTCATGAGAGGATCGATTAGCTTTGGCCTTGAGATCGGCTTCGAGTTTTTGAAGCTTATCTTCTAATTCTCGGCGTCGCCTTATCTCCCGATGTAGATCCTCTTCTTTTTCGCGTTGATGTTGGGCTTCTTTCTCAAGTTTCTTTAGTCGATCTTGAAGTGCCTCTATCACTCCTGGATTTGATGAATTTTTGTCCCTGTTGGGTTCCGGAGTATCTTTGAGTATAGCATCTGCGTTTTTGTGCGGTGTTCTATCTTCTAAACCTGAATCGTAGTCGTTGTCATGGTCGTCCGCCATGGTGATGGGATGACTTCCAGGTTCCCCGGCAACGGTGCCAATGTTCCGAGGGTTACCTGAAACTATAGGTCGATCTCGGAAGAGATCTTCAGTGCTGGTCGGAGCTGTTGTGTCCGACTTGATGATGGTGGCTGGAGCCGCCGTGTCCGAATTGTTGAAATTGGTGATGGGGCTGATCCTTCATCCCCAGAGGGTGGGGGTACCTGCAAGGGACTCCGATGCTTAAGTTAGCAAGGGTATTAAACAGGTATTGAGTAGAATCAGAGTATGAGTTATACCTGGGTGCTCCAGTGTATTTATAATGGTGAGGAGTGACCTCTCTGGAGATAAGATAGTTATCTTATCTTATCTTATCTTATCTTATCTTTGAGTGAAGTCATCTTATCTTCAGGGGAACCGCCTTTATCTTTTTGGGCTTTGGCTGCCTTTAGATTGGGCTGTGTTCTTTCGTTTTGGGCCTGCTTTGGGCTCCTTTGGCAATTTGGCCGAGCTCTTTGAGAAGAGGTCGGGCATTGGCTGAGCTCTTTTTAATGCCCGACCTCTTTTGAGAAGAGGTCGGATAGTCTGGCCTGAAGAGGTCGGTCGGATTGTCGCTAAACATCTTGGGTCGGACAGCTTGACCCAGGGTATGAACAGTGTCTCTTAGTTATTTTTCTTTTTCTTTTTCTTTAATAATTCGAAAAATACAAAAATATTTATTTTATCTTAATTCAAATTTTCGAATTCTTTGCTATCTTTTCTTACTTTGATTTCAAAATCTTTAAGTTTGGTGTCTTGTTGGTGTTTCTTGGTTTTTCTTTCCTTTAGTTTTTCGGAAATTTTCCTTGAGTGTTCTTCATAGTATTTGAACTGTTCTTGTTATTTTCTTTTGTTTGATCTTAAAATCTTTAAGTTTGGTGTCCTTTTGTGTTTTTTTTCATCCAAAATTTTGAAAATTATAGCCTTTGATTTCCAAAAATTTTACGTTTGGTGTTTTCTTGTTAGTAAAGTTTGAATTTTAATTTCAAAATAAAATCTTTTCAAATCTTTCACATCTTATCTTTCTTTGTTTAACTTTTTCTTTAGAATTTTAAATTTCAATGATCTTCCTTTAACTTTCCGTTTTTAAATTTCAAAAGTTTCAAAATCAAATCTTTTATTTTTATTTTCAATTCTTATCTCCCCTTGTTTGACTTTTTCTTTCCAAATTTAAATTTCAAAATCTTACTTTTAACTTTCTCTTTTTAATTTAAAAAATGTTTTAAAATAAAATCCCTTGTTTTAAATTTTAGATCTTATCTTATTTGGGTTAACTTTTTCTTTTCAAAATTTAACTTTTCACATCTTTGATTGACTCTTTCTTTTTCAATTTCAAAATTTTTCAAAATCAAATTTCTTATCTTAATCTTCAGATCTTATCTTATTTTGTTTATCTCTCTTGATTCTATCTTTCTAATTTTAAAATTTCAAAATCTTTATTTGACTTTTTCTTTTTAACTTTTGAAAATCTCCTCTTAAATCTTGTTAGTTAATTGGTTGCTCTTATCTTTTCTTAATCTTTCCTTTTCTTATTTTTTTGAAATTTTTAACTTATTATTTTCTTTATTTTCGAAGAAGTTTTCTATTTTTATTTATTTATTTATTTAATTTTTGAAAAAAAAATAATTCTTGTCACTTTTATCTCTTTTTGGTATCTCACTGGGAGTTCTCTAAACTGTGACATAGAGACTCCCACTTTTTATTGTCTCTTGTTTATGCAGGAACACTAGAATCACTGTGGATCTAGAGGAAGAGGCATAACCAAGAAGAACCTTGGGGTCTTATACAGCCCCTACTCCTGACTTCTATGGAAGCTGCATTAGTATACCTCCTATTGGAGTAGCTCATTTTGATCTTAACACACAGTTGATCACTCTAGTGTAGTAAAACTGCCAGTTTCAGGGACTTTCTCAAAAGGAGCCCATAGAATTCCTTGCTGAATTCTTGCAATATGCTGACACAGTGTACATTGATAGAGTAGACCAGGATATCTACAAGTTGTTGCTCTTTTCATTTGCTGTGAAAGGCCAAGCAAAGAGGTGGTTGAATAATCAACCCAAATCTAGCTTGAAAACATGGAGTCAGTTGGTGGATAAGTTCTTGAATCAATACTTTCCCTAAAAGAAGCTAACCCAGTTAAGACTGGATATTCAAGGCTTCAAACAAGGAGATAATGAATCCTTTTATGATGCTTGGGAGAGATACAGGATGATGTTACAAAAATGCCCTACTGAAATATTTTCAGAATGGATAAAGTTAGACATCTTCTATTACGGACTCACAGATATAGCTAAGAAGTCCTTAGGCCATTATGCTGGTGGTTCAATCCACATGGGAAAGACAATTGAGGAAGCTCAAGAACTCATTGAGATAGTTGCCTACCATCAGCATCTGTACTCATCTAGTGAGACTTCAATTAAGGGAGAGGTCAAGATAGTGTCCACTGAATCAGACCCTCCTAAGTAGAGTGAGTCGTTAACTCAGCAGCTACACTCCTTTGCACAATAAATGTCAAAATTGCAAGAGATGTTGCAAGAAACCCGAGCCTCTAACAAGAATATAGAGGCATAGTTAAGTCAAGCTAGATAGCACTTGTCTGAACATATAAGAGAAGAGTGCCAAGCTATCCGATTGGGGAGTACCCTGAACACTAGGGCTGGCAATGGGTAGGGTAGGGTAGGGTTTAGACCCTACCCTAACCCTACCCGCGGGTTGAGAATCTATCAATCCTAACCCTACCCGCACCCTAAAGTTCTAAGCCCTACCCTACCCTACCCTACCCGCAGAAATATCATATTTTTTCAAAGTAAATATAAAATTCAATCATTTTAAATTTTATACTTATTCATAATATAAAATATAAAAAACTAATGCTCTAAATTATTAAATTAACTAACTAGTTTAGTGGTTGTTCACTTATTATAAGTTATTATATCAGGGAGGTTATGGGTTCAACTCTCACTTCCTTCACTATATACCTAATTTTTATAAAATATGTGTTATATATGAGGTGCGGGTAGGGTAGGATAGGGTACACGCTAAACCCGTACCCCACCCTACCCGCATGTATATCCAGACTATACCTACCCTACCCGCAATGCAACAGTAAGAGGCAGAGAGAGGAAGAAATGGCAGAACATGAACAAGCTGCAGCCCAGGGTACCATTAGGGGCGTTGAATACCCAGCCCGAAAGGGATGGCATGGGCGTCCAATGCCCAAAAAGGGGCAGCCCAGGCGTTGAACGCCAGATACAAGGAGACCAGACATGTGTAAGTGCTGGGAATACCTCTCCTAAGTAAGTTGGTAACCCTTCTTTAGGTACTATGGACACTCAACCTGCACCACTCATGGCCCTTGAGTACAAGGCCATGTTACTGTAAGATCCCACATCGGTTGGGGAGGAGAACGAAGCATGCTTTATAAGGGTGTGGATACCTCTCCCTAGCATGATGTGTTTTGACGAGTGAGTATGCAGGGCTTTGGCTATCATCCCTATCGTCAAAGGCAAAACCATGAGGCCTTGTGTGCCAAAGCGGATAATATCGTGCTAGCGGGTGGTCTAGGCTGTTACAGATGGTATCAAAACTAGAACCCGGATCGATGTACCAGCTAGGGCGCTGGGCTCCTTTAGGGGGTGGATTGTAAGGTCCCACATCGGTTGGGGAGAGGGAATGAAGCATGCCTTATAAGGGTGTGGATACCTCTCCCTAGCATGATGCGTTTTGACGAGTGAGTGTGGGGGCTTCGACCATCATCCCTATCGTCAAAGGTAAAATCGTGAGGCATTGTGTGCTAAAGCGGACAATATCGTGCTAGCGGGTGGTCTGGGCTGTTACAGTTACCATACCCTCAAAGACTCTAGAAAGTAGAAAAGGATAGGCAATTACCCCCTAACACTCTTCCCAAAGACACAAAGTTGAATCCAAGAGAAGAGTGTTTGACCCTCATTAGTACTAAGGAGGCTAAGCCTAAGGTGGTACATATTGTTGAGAAACTAAATGAAGAAGAGTGACAAGAAGAGGCTGGAAGCACATTGTTACACGCCCCTCTTATGGAAAAAAAGCCTGAAGTACCACACCCTTAGATGCCCAAAAAGGATACCAAGGACAAGTACTGCTTACAATCCTTGGAAGGCTCTAAGAAGCTACACATCAATAGTCCTTTTGCTGAGGTTTGGGAGCAATGGTCTCTATCTACTGGAAGAAACCTCTCTGATGCTGAGAGAGACAAATTAGTGATGAGGTTACAGAAGGATTACATGATTATCAAGGTCCTTCAACCTCCACTACCCCCTGACAAAGGAGGTACTTCCATGCAGAGTACAATACTGAAGCCTCTTCCCTTGGTGAAAACTCATACAGTTTTCCCAGACATCAAGCTTAAGTTTGGTATTGGGCAGTCACCACTCACCAAAGGGAAAGGTCCCAAGAGGAAGATGCATAGGGGATGGAGAAATAATACAACCCCTGTCCTAACAAGCAAGGAGAATCAAGCTGATCACACTAAAAGAAAGCTTATTAGGAGGAATTTAAATCTGAGAGAACTCATCTCCTTCTCTTCTCCTATGGAGTCATTTCTGTTAATCAACTGGAAGGAGAGGAAGAAATTCAGCTAACCGTCAAGTTAGTGACATTAAAAAAGCACTTGTTGGGAGGCAACCCAACCATAACAAGTTGTTACTATTTTTCTTTAAGTTTATTTTCATAGTTTTTTCCTTAAGTTTGTGATCATGTGCAGTAGTCAGAACAGAGACAGAGACGTTTAAAGATGGAAACAAAACACTCTGTAGTAAGTACCTTGCTGGCCTTGAATGACAGACAAGGAGGCAAGAGTGGGTATTCAACACCCAAGAAGAGTAGCATTGCTGGCATTGAATGCCAAGGGAGGAATCCCTAGTAAAAAGAGTGTGCTTAAGAATTCTGGACACCACTGGCTGGGGATTCTAGCAAAGCTGAATCACAATCCGAAAGGGTTCACCCAGTTAAGTGTCTATGGCATTTATGCATCTGGTGGTAATACTGGAAAACAAAGTGCCTAGGGTCACGGCCAAGACTCAAAAGAAGTTGTGTTCAAGAATAAAAAAGAACTAAACTAGGAGAGTCGACAATATCATCTAGAATCTAAGTTACTAAGGATGCCAATCATTCTGAGCTTCAAAGGAAAGTGAGATGCCAAAACTATTCAGAAGCAAAAAAGCTACTAGTCCCGCTCATCTAATTAAAACTGAGCTTCATTGAAAATTCTGAGATTTATTGTATCTGATGAGCGGATAATTTATACGCTTTTTGGCATTGTTTTTAGGAAGTTTTTAGTAAGTTTGAGCTACTTTTAGGGATGTTTTCATTAGTTTTTATGTTAAATTCACATTTCTGGACTTTACTATGAGTTTGTGTGTTTTTCTGTGATTTCAGGTAAATTCTGGCTGAAATTGAGGGACTTGAGCAAAACTCTGAAAAAGGCTGACAAAAGGACTGCTGATGCCGTTGGAATCTGACCTTCCTGTACTCGAAATGGATTTTCTAGAGCTACAGAACTCCAATTGGCGCGCTCTCAACGGAGTTGGAAAGTAGACATCCAGGGCTTTCCAGCAATATATAATAGTCCATACTTTATTCGGAAATTAACGACGTAACTTGGCGTTGAACACCAAGTACATGCTGCTGTCTGGAGTTAAACGCCAGAAAAACGTCATGATCCGGAGTTGAACGCCCAAAACACGTCATAACTCGGAGTTCAACTCCAAGAGAAGCCTCAGCTCGTGGATAGATCAAGCTCAGCCCAAGCATACACCAAGTGGGCCCCGAAAGTGGATTTATGTATCATATACTTATTCATGTAAACCCTAGTAGCTAGTCTAGTATAAATAGGATAATTTACTATTGTATTAGACATCTTTGGTCTCAGTTTTGTTTTATTCTTCATCTTAGGAGACTATTGATCATATTCAGGGGGCTGGCCATTCGGCCATGCCTGAATCCTTTACTTATGTATTTTCAACAGTGGAGTTTCTGCACACCATAGATTAAGGGTGTGGAGCTCTGCTGTACCTCAAGTTTCAATACAATTATTATTACTTTCTATTCTTATTCCAAGATATACGTTACACTTAACTTTGATGAATGTGATGATCCGTGACACTCATCCTCATTCTTACCTATGAACGCGCGTGATTGGCAACCACTTCCGTTCTACTCTAGGCCGGGCGCATATCTCTTAGATTCTCCAACAGAATCTTCGTGGTATAAGCTAGATAGATGGCGGCATTCATGAGGATCCGGAAAGTCTAACCTTGTCTGTGGTATTCCAAGTAGGATCCTGGGAATCCGGAAAGTCTCACCTTGTCTGTGGTATTCCGAGTAGGATTCCGGTATTGAATGACTGTGACGTGCTTCAAACTCCTGAAGGCTGGGCGTTAGTGACAGACGCAAAAGAATCAATGGATTCTATTCCAACCTGATTGAGAACCGACAGATGATTAGCCGTGCTGTGACAGAGCATAGGAACGTTTTCCCGAGAGGATTGAAAGTAGCCACCGCTGATGGTGAAGCCCTACATACAGCTTGCCATGGAAAGGAGTAGGAAGGATTGGATGACTGTAATAGGAAAGTAGAGATTCAAGAGGAGCACAGCATCTCCACACACTTATCTGAAATTTCCACTATGGATTTACATAAGTATTCTATCCCTTTTATTATTTCTTCTTATTATTAATTTTCGAAACCACAAACCAATTTAATCTGCCTAACTGAGATTTACAAGGTGACCATGGCTTGCTTCATACCAACAATCTCTGTGGGATCGACCCTTACTCGCGTAAGGTTTATTACTTGGACGACCCAGTACACTTGCTGGTTAGTTGAACGGAGTTGTGTCCACACATAGCCAAGAGCCACAATAATGATTCCATACAATAACAAAAAATACTACATTGATGTGATCACAATTTCGTCCACCAAGTTTTTGGCGCCGTTGCCGGGGATTGTTCGAGTATGGACAACTGACGGTTCATCTTGTTGCTCAGATTAGGTAATTTTCTTTTCAAAAACTTTTTCAAAATTTTCTTTTTTCGTTTTTCAAAAAAAATATTTTCGAAAAAAATCAATAAAAAAAATCCAAAAAAATTTAGAAAATCATAAAAATCAAAAATATTTTGTGTTTCTTGTTTGAATCTTGTGTTAATTTTTAAGTTTGGTGTCAATTGCATGCTTTAAAAATTTTTCTTGCATTTTTCAAAAACTCCATGCATTCATAGTGTTCTTCATGATCTTCAAGTTGTT
>NC_029777.3:13995650-13996168 GCF_000817695.3 Arachis duranensis
TATGTTCTTGATGTTCATCATGATCTTCAAAAGAGTTTTTGGTGTTCATCTTGACATTCATAGCATTTTTGCATGCATTCATTGTTTTGATCTAAAAATTTCATGCATTGAGTATTTTTGTTGTTTTTCTCTCTCATAATTAAAATTCCAAAAATCAAAAAATATCTTTTCCTTATTTTCCTCCAAATTTTCGAAATTTTGGGTTGACTTGGTCAAAAATTTTTAAAATTAGTTGTTTCTTACAAGTCAAGTCAAAATTTCAATTTTAAAAATCTTATCTTTTCAAAATCTTTTTCAAAAATCATATCTTTTTCATTTTTTTATCATTTTCAAAAATTTCAAAATTATTTTTCAAAATATTTTCAAAATCTTTTTCTTATCTTTTACATCTAATTTTCGAAAATTAGCTAACAATTAATGTGATTGGTTCAAAAATTTGAAGTTTGTTACTTTCTTGTTAAGAAAGGTTCAATCTTTAAGTTCTAGGATCTTATCTTGTAGTTTCTTGTTAGTTAAGT
>NC_029777.3:13996335-13996810 GCF_000817695.3 Arachis duranensis
AAAAATTTGATTTCAAATCTTTTTCAATCAACCAACTAACTTTTTGTTTGTTTCTTATCTTTTTCAAAACTATCTAACTACTTTTCCCTCTCTAATTTTCGAAAATACCTCTCTCTTTTTCAAAAATTCTTTTTAATTAACTAATTGTTTCAAGTTTTAAGTTCAATTTTAATTCATCTTTAATTTTCGAAAATAGTAACCCCTTTTTCAAAAATTATTTTCGAAATTCTCTCCCTCTCTTCTCTTCTTCTATTTAATTAATTAATTACTAACACTTCTCTTCACCTCTCTTCATCTACGAATCCGAACTTCTTATATCTCTTGTGTTTGGATTCTTCCACCCCTTTCTCTTTCTACTAACATAAAGGAATCTCTATACTGTGACATAGAGGAGTCCTCTTTCTTTTCTTGTTTTCTTCTCTTTCATATGAGCAGGAACAAGGAAAAAGGCACTCTTGTTGAAATTGATCCAGAA
>NC_029777.3:13997693-13998413 GCF_000817695.3 Arachis duranensis
GCCATTGATTTAATCAAAGTGGCCGAATGCATAGGGGAGGAGGAGGATGAAAATTCTAGTGAGGAAGACCTCCTGGGGCGTCCTTCAAGTAAGAAGGAGTTTCCTATTAAGGATCCAAAGGAATCTGAGGCTCACATAGAGACCATAAAGATTCCATTAAATCTCCTTCTGCCCTTCATGAGCTCTGAAGACTATTCTTCCTCTGAAGAAGATGAAGATGTAACTGGAGAGCAGATTGCTCAATATTTAGGAGCTATCATGAAGCTGAATGCCAAGTTGTTTGGTAATGAGACTTGGGACAGTGAACCTCCCTTGCTCATTAGTGAACTAGATACTTGGATTCAGAAAACTCTACCTCAAAAGAAACCAGATCCTGGCAAGTTCCTAATACCTTGTACCATAGGCACCATGAGCTTTGAAAAAGCTCTATGTGATCTAGGGTCAGGGATAAATCTTATGCCACTCTCTATAATGGAGAAGCTAGGGATCATTGAGGTACAACCTGCCTTGTTCTCATTACAATTGGCAGATAAGTCCTTGAGACAAGCTTATGGAATAGTAGAGGACGTGTTAGTAAAGGTTGAAGGCCTTTACATCCCCGCTGATTTCATAATCTTAGACACTAGGAAGGAAGAGGATGAATGCATAATCCTTAGAAGACCTTTCCTAGCCACAGCAAGAGCTGTGATAGATGTCAACAGAGGAGAATTAGTCCTTCAA
>NC_029777.3:13998500-13999946 GCF_000817695.3 Arachis duranensis
TAGAGAGTAAGCATGAAGAGCTTCTCTCAGTTCAAGGTCAAGAAGAGCCCACACAGTCAAACTCTAAGTTTGGTGTTGAGAGGCCACAACCAAACTCTAAGTTTGGTGTTAAAACCCCATATCCAAACTCTAAGTTTGGTGTTGGCAACTATACAACATTGACCTGATCACCTTGCGGCTCCATGAGAGCCACTGTCAAGCTATTGACATTAAAGAAGCGCTTGTTGGGAGGCAACCCAATTTTATTTATCTAATTTTTATTTTATTGTGTTTTATTGTTATTTTGTGTTTAATTAGGTACATGATCATGAGGAGTCACGAAAAAAAATCAAAAAAATTAAAAACAGAGTCAAAAACAGAAGAAAAAATTTTTCACCCTGGAGGACGCACGGGCTGGCGTTCAACGCCAGTAAGATGCATCTGGCTGGCGTTCAACGCCAGAACAGAACATCATTCTGGTGTTGAACGCCAGAAACAAGCAACATTCTGGCGCTGAACGCCAGGAATGTGCCCAGAGAAGGAAAACTGGCGCTGAACGCCAGTAACAAGCATGAAACTGGCGTTCAACGCCAGAAACATGCTTTACATGGGCGTTGAACGCCCAGAAGGTGCACCAATGGGCGTTTAAACGCCAGAATGGTGTGCAAAGGCAATTTACATGCCTATTTGGTGCAGGGATGGAATTCCTTGACACCTCAGGACCTGTGGACCCCACAGGATCACTTCAGGATCTGTGGACCCCACAGGATCCCCACCTCCTATATTCCCACCTTACCTCCTAATCCTATTTTTGTGATTTGAATTCCCCATGTCACAATTCCCAACATTCTTCACCAATCACCTCAATTCCTCTTCCCAATCACCCCCTTCACCACTCACATCAACCCACTCTTCCCCATAAACCCCACCTACCTTCATAAAATTCAAATTCAATTTCCCACCCATTCCCACCCAAAATGGCCGAATAAACACTACCCCCTATCATGAATTCTCATTTTGGCTATGAGTGTGATTACAACTATGTTGTAGGAAGTGGAGATTACAATGAAGAAATGTATCAAGGATGGGACAATCAAAGGTGGGAGGAGCCATATGCTTATGATCAATCCTCATGGCAACAACCCCCACCAATGCATTATGAAGAAGAGCCATTCCATGATGCATATCAATCCAATGGCTATGGTGAATCACCTTGTGACTTTCAAGAACCACCACCATATGCCTATGATCCATACCCTCAACATAACTCCCAACCATACTCACAAGCCCCTTCTTACCAACCACCTTCATATGACCCTAATCCATACCCATCCTACCAACAACCATATGAGCAATATGAACCACACATAGAGCCACCCCCTCCATATTATTACCAAGATGAACCACCTCCAATATATGAAAATTTTCAACCACAAGATGAATACTACTTTCCATCACAACCTCCCA
>NC_029777.3:14000113-14002126 GCF_000817695.3 Arachis duranensis
GTGGAAAGAATGGAAAACATTGAACCACCACAACTCTACCAAGAAGAACCATCTTCCTACTATGAACCCTTCCCCCAAAATGATGAATCCTTTCACCCACCCCAATCTCTAATGGATGAAACCCTTGGTGTTCTTGTTCAAGGGCGAGAAGAGATGAAAAGGGATGTACAAAATTTCATGGCCGCCTTAGATGCGGTAACAAATCAATTAGCATCCCAATGCTTGAACACTCAAGGAACTCCCATGGCTACATGTGGAGAATCAAATGAAGAACATAGCATGAAGGAGAGATTGGAAACTCCGGTGGGAAATGAAGGAAGTTGCTTTGTATTGGAACAATTGGAGGAAGCTTTAATTGTTGAAGACAAGGAAGAAGTGGTAGAAGACTTGGGAGATGCGGAGCCTCCATAGGAACATAGAGTTGAAGAAAACCCATCCAAGATGATTGAAATTGATGCTAGGGAGGAAAGTGCACACCTTCCAAGGTATATTCCATACGAAGACTTGGATGGGATAGGGCAAGGATTGAGTTCCCTTGGTGATGAAGAGCAAGCATCAAGTCCTAGTGGTGGAGAATCCTTTGAACTTGAAGAACCTTCTCGCGGTGCATTTGAAAATGTTGTGGAGGTAAACTTCTTTCACCCTCCCAATTATAGTTTGATTAAGGGAAAAAGGCTTAGATAGTATTAATGAACAAAGGATTGTGTTCCGGGGGTTACCTGAAACGTGTAGCTCGGTCGTCCTGGAGAGGCCCGAGGTGGGGGGATTGATGACCCGAGCTTGATATGCAGAGTGGTTGGTGGTTGTACCTGCAATGACACTCCGATGCTTAAGTTAGCATGGGTCCAAGCAGATATTGAGTAGAATTAGAGTATGAGTTATACCTGGGTGCTCCAGTGTATTTATAATAGTTGGCCGTGATCTTCCCTGGATAAGATATTCTTATCTTATCTTATCTTTTTGGGAGTTTTATCTCTATCTTTGTGGAACCGCCTTTCCTAGGCCTTTTCGGCCTTTAGGTTTTGGGCTGCGTTCCTTTTGATGGGCCTTCTTAGCTTTATGTTTCCGAGGTTCGACCTTTAGGCGTGGGCCTTAGGGCGAGGTCGGACCTCCTATGAACTTGCCGAGTTTGGGGAGCTCGGTCAGGGTATGAACAGTGCCCCTGCCCGAGTTTGTCCTTTTTGAGAGGTCGAGCTCGGGTATAGTAGTTTTTTCAAAATTCAAAAGATGGCCGTTCCTGCATTTATTGCATTTTACCGTTTCTCCTCGATTTCCGTTCGGGCTTTCGTGAAGGCATTATTTATTTGCCCCTTCCCTCCTCTTCTTCGTTTATTCTGTTCCCTTCTTGTTTTCTGAGTTTTCGCCATCTCTTTTTTGAGCGTCGCTTCTTCTTTTTCTTTGTTCTTCTTCCTCGAATCTTCCTGTGCGTTTTTTTTTTCGGGGTTTCCTCTGCGTCGCCGTTTTCGTTCTCCTTGCATCGGAGCTCGTCGTCTTCTTCCTTTCTTCCAGGTTTGTTCCCGTCTTATCTTCTTTGTGCACATATGCTTCTGTTTTTTTGTGTGGCTCTTTGTTTGTTTCTTTTTCTCTATGCCTGGGTTGCCCCGAAAAGAGGCGCCGCCATTGCTTTGTTTGTTTGTATGGGGGGGGCTCTTTTTGTTCTCTGGTATTTTGCTCCGGGTTGCTGTATTTTCTTCTAAAAGATTTTTGTTTTCTTGCTTTGCTGGATGGGTTTTCGCTGTCTGCTTTTATGTGAGCTGAATGGGTTTTCGCTGTCTGCTTTATGTGATTTTTGCTTTGTTGTTGTATTCTTCTTTGTAGGCAAGAATTTTATGTCTCGAAAGGTTCTTCAAGCGATGTCGACCAAGATTCCGAGTGGTCTTGGTTGGGTAGATCCTGTTCCTCTAAGAGTCCCTTCTGTGGTAGATTCTGAGTATTTAGCTAGGTTTCGTAGGCAATGTAGCATATGTGAAGATAGAGAGTCTGAGAGGGATTATGAACTAGTAGCCCCGGATT
>NC_029777.3:14003265-14004417 GCF_000817695.3 Arachis duranensis
GAGCTTGATAGGATTAGTCAACTGAAGGCTGCCAGGATTACTGAGTTGGAGGCCTCTTTGGAGAAAGAGAAGACTAAAGCTATCGCGGCTGTGGCGGCAGCGAAGACATCTGAGGAGATGGCGAAGGCGGCGACGGAGAATTATACTCGGCTATATGCCGAGCTTGTGGAGACGAAGGAGAAGTTGCAATCTGCTCGGGATGATTTTTACGAGCTAGAAGGTCATGTGGCCAAGGGTATGGATGCTATGTTTGAGAATTTGAAGGCTCAGGTCCGGGTTCTTGCTCCCGACCTGGATTTGAGCTTATTCAGTACGGACAACGTTGTTGTGGAGGGAAAGATTGTTCCTGCTCCTACCGAGGATGAGGTTCCGATGTCCGACCCCAAAGTTCCGGTTGAGAACCCGACTTCACCTTTGGTCGGGGATGGATCTGGTGTGGAGGTTTCAAACCGGGATGACGTTGCCGTCGATGCAGTCTCGATATCTATGTTTCCTCCGCAGCCTGCTGTTGATGTGGAGTCCGGAAAGGACCTTGATCCTCTGTAATCTTTTATTTTTGGTGTTTTGCCTGACATGTGGGCTCTTTTGTTTTTGGATGGTTTCTGTGAACGCTTTGGACACCTTTTTGCTTATTAGCTACTTGTAGTAACTTTATTATGCGGTGTTTTTGTTCGCATTTTGACTTTTTGTTTCCGCTTTTGTGCCTTTTAGTTGTTTTTTGGATAACAACTTTTTAGCTAGCGTTGTCGAAACTTCCTTTGATTTCGTTCTTTCGCTTGTACTTTTTAGTTGTTTTTGTATAGCAACTTTTTAGTAAGCGTTTTCGAAATCTTTGTTTTCGCCGTTTTAAGGCTTCTTTCTTTGGATCCGGGCTCTTTCCCGGGCCTCGGGCGTTTCGAGTACCTCCTTTTGTTGGGTCCGACCTTGTTGTTGGTCGGCCTTTTTAAGTTATTTTTGTAATCTCTTTTTATTGGCTTTTCTGAGCCTTTTCAGAGTTACTTTATAACTTCTCACATTAATTTGAACCTCGTCGCTTTATCTTTGCCGACCTTGTGTGGTCTCTTGGCAAATGATTTTTTGCGTTTTGCCGAGCATAAATTAATGCGCCTTGGCGGGGTACTTTCTAGGATTTGTTTCATCATGAGGAAAAAA
>NC_029777.3:14005169-14005804 GCF_000817695.3 Arachis duranensis
GGCTTTTCTGAGCCGTAATGGTGGCTAATGGTTCAGCTTCGATCCATTTTGTGAAGTAGTCGACCCCTACTATGAGGTATTTGACTTGCCCCGGTCCTTGGGGGAACGGGCCGAGTAGGTCAAGTCCCCATTTTGCGAAGGGCCATGGTGCGGTGATGCTGATAAGGTCTTCTGGTGGTGCTTTGTGGAAATTGGCGTGTTTTTGACAGGGGGCATATTTTCACAAATTCCGTTGCATCTCTTTGCAGGGTCGGCCAGTAGAACCCGGCTCGGACTATTTTTTTGGATAATGCCCGAGCTTCGAGATGGTTCCCACACATACCTCCGTGGACTTCCTCGAGGACGCTTTTCGTTTCTGAGGTCGGAACGCACCTAAGGAGGGGGTTTGAGAATCCTCTTCTGTATAATACGTCGTGAATTAGTGTATAATTCTGGGCGTCTTTCGTGAGTCTTCTAGCTTCCTTCCTTTCGACGGGGAGAGTTCCCGACTTCAGGTAGTTGAGTATGGGGGTCATCCATCCTTGCTGTTGGTTGGATATATTTAGCGTTTCTTCCTCTCTTAACACGGAGGGAGATTGTAAGGTTTCTTGGAGGAGACTTCTGTTGTTGCCTCCGGGCTTGGTGCTGGCGAGCTT
>NC_029777.3:14011997-14013014 GCF_000817695.3 Arachis duranensis
GTCGTGCCCGGGTATTATCCCTTGAGCATCTTCTCGGGTAAACGAGATAGTAGGTAGTTCGGGCAGGGGACTGTCTTCTCGGACGTGGTAGACTTCTTTGAGGTATCTTTTTCGCGAGGATTTGGATGTTCCTCCGCCTGCAAAACCTCCATTTATCAAGTGAACGTGTCTTTCAGGGGTTCGCGGGATTTGCTCGGCCTGATCTTCGTTATCTCCCCGCCTTCTCTTCCTGGTCTCTTCTCCTTTCTCTGCTATGTATCTGTCGAGTTTCCCCTCTCTGGCTAGCTTTTCTATAACATTTTTTAGGTCGTAGCAGTCGTTAGTAGAATGACCGTAGAGCTTGTGATATTCACAGTATTCGGACCGATCTCTCCCCGCTCTCTTGTGTTTTAGCGGTCGGGGCGGAGGGATCTTCTCGGTGTGGCATACTTCTCTGTAGACGTCCACCAGGGAGACTCGGAGGGGGGTGTAGCTGTGGTACTTCCGCGGCCTGTCCGAGTTGGGTTCTTCTTTTTTCTTCTGTTCCCGATCTCGATCTCGGAGTGGGTAGTTTGATTCCTTCCTAGGAGAGTCTCTTAGCTGGGAGGTTTCCTCCATGTTGATATATTTTTCTGCCCGCTCCTGCACCTCGTATAGGGAGGTCGGGTATCGTTTGGATAGGGATTGGCTAAACGGTCCCTCTTTTAGGCCGTTTGCTAGTCCCATGATGGCTGCTTCAGTGGGCAAGTGTTGTATGTCCAGGCAGGCTTTGTTGAATCGCTCCATGTATTCTCGGAGAGTTTCTTGGTTACCTTGTTTGATCCCGAGTAGGCTGGAGGCATGTTTTGCCTTGTCCTTTTGAATGGAGAACCTTGTTAGGAATTTTTTGGTTAGGTCTTCGAAGCTGGTGATTGATCTAGGTGGCAGGTTGTCGAACCACTTCATGGCTGATTTGGTGAGAGTGGTGGGGAAGGCTTTGCACCGAATTGCGTCGGAGGCGTCGACTAGGTACATTCTGCTTCTGAAGTTGCTGAGGTG
>NC_029777.3:14013224-14062312 GCF_000817695.3 Arachis duranensis
GCCAACAATTTTAACATTCATAAAATTCAATATCAAAAATATGCATTGTTCAAGCATTCATTCAGAAGACAAAAAGTATTGCCACCACATATAAATAATTAGAATTTTCCTTATTAAGAACTCGAAAAGATTAAATTGCCTCTTTAAAAAAAATCTACTATTTTATTCATGTTTGATGATGATGAGAAAAATAAATTATAACTTAATTGAAAATAAAATCAAAATAGATATGCTAATTACTACTACTCCTATATAACTTCTAAGGTAGAATCTTATAATAATACTGTTCCGAGGGTTACCTGAAACGTGTAGCTCGGCCGTCTGGCAAGACCCGAGGTGAGGGTTCCGTGGCCCGAGCTTGGTGTGCTGAGCGGCTGGTGGTTGTACCTGCAATGACACTCCGATGCTTAAGTTAGCATGGGTCCAAGCAGATATTGAGTAGAATTAGAGTATGAGTTATACCTGGGTGCTCCAGTGTATTTATAATAGTTGGCCGTGATCTTCCCTGGATAAGATATTCTTATCTTATCTTATCTTTTGGGAGTTTTATCTCTATCTTTGTGGAACCGCCTTTCCTAGGCCTTTTCGGCCTTTAGGTTTTGGGCTGCGTTCCTTTTGATGGGCCTTCTTAGCTTTATGTTTCCGAGGTCCGACCTTTAGGCGTGGGCCTTAGGGCGAGGTCGGACCTCCTATGAACTTGCCGAGTTTGGGGAGCTCGGTCAGGGTATGAACAGATTGAATTAGAGAAATCTTGTGGAGAGGTGGAAGTCCTTAGAAATAAAAGGATGGGAGTGGAATACGCTTTGTCAAGATTGTTGGAAGCATCTTTGCCTAAGTTGTCATCTATTCCTTCACTTGAGTGGGTAAAATTAATTTCTATTAGCTTTATTGTCCCACTTGAGTATGGCTTGCTTGAAACGGATGGTCAACTTAGGATGCTTTGTGGGATGAAGCGTAAGCGGAAGATGTTTCGTGGTTGGCGTTGCAAATCAAGGCTCATTTTGGTTGATACTTCTAGAGTTGAATACAAAAGTTGGAGTAGTGCTCAAATAGATGGGTCTAGAAGGATTGTTGCGCACTTCATAGAGAATTCATCTTGTTCACCACCCGGATGGATTAATAATGATGATCAACCTCAAGACGGGTGTGAAAACAAACTGTGGGATCCCGGATCACAAGAAGAGGATCAACTTTGGGAGCCCCAAGCTTGTGAAGAACTCCATCAACACTTGGCTCAATCCATGAGAAATCTTGGGGCACAATGGAGAACCAAGCATTGGTGGGAGTTCCAAGACGAGTACAAACACAAGCCACCATGACAATGAGTCTCTCAACATGTCCAACTTAAGGACTTAAAATAAAGTGCTAGGTGGGAGACACCCCACCGTGGTAAACTCTTTCCATTCTCTCTTAGTTTTGTTTAATAAGGGATTTGAGTTGCCATTTATAAACAAAAGTGCTAGGTGGGAGACACCCCACCATGGTAACATCTTTTCATTTTCTTTCTTTGTACATATTGGTAGAAGTAGTTTAATTTCTTGTTTTTATTGTTTTATCAAGTTTAGTTAGTAGTATAGTATGTTGAATAAGGTTCTAGGGCGTTTTGGTAGCTGTTTGGAGGATTGAAAGGCTTGGATTGGTGTAAGAACTTAGAAAAATATTTTTTGAAAAACAGAACACCATCCACGCGTGCGCGCACCTAACGCGTACGCGCACCTGAGCATTTTTCGACCATCCACGCGGACGTGCACTGTACGCGTACGCATGGATGCAAAATTTCACCTCCAGCCAAAAACCCGAGAGTTAGGCCTGTACTGTGCGAACATTGGGCCTCAGGCACAAACCAACCCACGCGTGCGCGCACCTAATGATCTTAAATTCGCAATGCGCGCGCACGCGCACGGTGCGCGCGCACGTCGATTGCACAATCTGCACCCCCAGTACTTTTACCCGAGAGTTGTGCCAGATTTGGGCCGACATTTTGCCTCCGGCCTAACTCGATGCACGCGTGCGCGCACCTGGCGCGTACGCGTCCTTCAACCAATATGCACATCGACGCGTAAGCACGCATGACGCACATGCATCGGTAAAAAAAAAAAGAGTTTTTTTTTTCTCCCCTTCCATTTTCTTTTGCTTATCACATTCGCATACTTCTACTCTTCCCATTTTCATTTAGTTTTTGTAGTATGTTTTCGTTTTTTTTAGTCATTTCAATAATGGTGTTGGATTCTTACACTCAATTGTTGTGAAATTCTTGCATTATTTTGGTGCTTCTTGCCTTGTTTGATATCGTTGGGTAATGACACTTTTAAATCAGTGCTTATGACTCTTGTGTCTTTGTGCATTGATATGACCTCATATTGTCTTTCATGACCCACTTCCTCTCATTTGAACTTGATGCTCAATACACTCTTCATGCTTTAACCTTACTCTTGCATCAAGTATTAGTCAATATGCCATTTGCTTATATTGTTTTCTCCCCTACATGCGTAGCTAACATGTAGTGAGAACCTTACTCTTATTTGGCATTAGCCCCCGCCTATGTTCTACTTGCCTTGATCTCTTTGTTATAGGCTTAATCTTCTTTCCTTTTCTTTCCTTTTAGGTTGGCCACCAAGAAGAGGAAAAAGGAAAAGTTTCTAAACGGGGCAACAAACAAGTCATCCGCACAACCTTTTGAAGAAGCTCATCAATTGTAGCAACCCGTCCACATTGCTCTTCTTCGCATGCACCGAGGACGGTGCAATCTTCAAGTGTGGGGAGGTCGTCGACCGATCTCCGTGGGTAACAATTTCCTTGTCCAACACCAATTCTTAGTTTTCTTTGTTAGATTAGTTATTGCATTGCATGATAGGTTGCATGTTAGTTAGAATTTGTACATATTTTTACCACTTCTTTCTTTTGTTAGGACTACTTGGTTAAGGTGATGATTTCTTTTCCAAGAAACTATTTTAGGGCAACCTACCAATTTGAGAATTTTTTGTTGAACTTGCTTGAAAGAATGTATTTTGGAATATGGTTTTGAGCTAAGAACACAAGCAAGTGAGATTTGAGCCTAATGATGTGGTTACATCTTATAACCACTTATTTTTCCTTCTTGTGTGCATTATTCTCTTTCTATAATTGTAATCTTTGATTTGTTTGATTCTTTATGTCCATTATTTTGTGTATTCATGCATTTATATGATTGAGGCCATCATTTCATTTAACTCACTTACCCAAATAGCCTACCTTTTATCATCCATTGTTAGCCAATTTGAGCCTACGCTTAACCCACTTTGTTCTTAATTTAGCACATTATAAGCCAAAGCGGAAAACAATAAATGTCCTTATTTGGATCTTTGATTAGCTTAGGCTAGTGTGTGAGAGCATCATTTAAGTGTGGGAATCTTGGGACATTGGGTGAATAAAAGGGTAGTTTTGTATTATTATTGGAAATATTGGGAATTGGGTACATACTCATGTATTGATTAAAAGCAAAACCTTATGCATTGAGGTTCTTGTATATAGAAAGAAAAAATGAGAAAAACAAAAAGAAAAAGAAAAGAAAAAATAATACGGAAAAGGAAAAGAAAAAAATAGAAAAAGAAAGAAAAAAGAAAAGCAATAAAGGGGACAAAATGCCCCAAAGTAAAATTCAAATAAAATCAATGCATAAGTGTTGTGAAATGAATAGAAAATGCATGAGTATGTGAAAAAGTGAGGAACGGGTAGTTAGATTAGTACTTAATTGTATAGGTCATTATATAGGTTAGGTGGGAAAGTTTAAGTTAATCAAAGATTCAAATCCTAAGTCCACTAGCCATATATGACCCTACCTTGACCCTAGCCCCATTACAACCTAAAGGAAAGACCTCATGATAATTGTATGCATGCATGAAATAATTGTTGATTGTTAGATGAAAAAACAAATCTTGGAAAGCATGATTAGGGGAGAATTGAGAGAATCAACCCCAAACACCGAGCGACTAGAGTGCAAACACTTCCGGTGAGGGTTCGATGCTCAATTCCTTGATTCCCGGCTTTCACGAGCGTTCTTCTTGCAAGTCTACTTGAACTCCATTTTGATATTCGAATTGGTAGGACTCATGAATCGTTATATGATCTTGGCCCTACTTGTGCGTATATGTCTTGGAGGATTGATTTATTTTTAACCAAGTAAGTAAGACCATTTTGCATTTAGTTGCATATAGTTTAGGTTGCATATAGTTAATTTACATTGAATAAATGTTGATACCCTTTGTTTCTCTCTTGGCTTAAGCATGAGGACATGCTTGGTTTAAGTGTGGGGAGGTTGACAAACCCCATTTGTAGGGTTTATCTTGTATTAACTTTAAGGGATTTTATCACCTTTCACCCACATTTATTCAATGAAATACCATGGTTTTGTACATTCTCCTTTAATTGTGCTTAAGAGTGAAAACATGCTTTTTAGGTCTTAAAATAGATAAATATAATTTACCTTGATTCCATTAGATGCCTTGATATGTTTGTTAAGTGATTTATGGTTTAGGAGGCAAAGATTGGATCAAGGGAATGAAGAAAAAGCATGTAAAGTTGGAGAACTCATGAAGAAATGAAAGAACCGGAAAGCTGTCAAGCCGACCTCTTTGCACTTAAACGACCATAACTTGAGCTACAGAGGTCCAAATGATGCGGTTCCAGTTGGGTTGGAAAGCTAACATCCGGGGCTTCGAAACGATATAAGATTTGCTATAGTTGCTACACGTATGGTGGCGCGCACGCGCAAAGTACGCGCACGCGCCGTTGCTGCCATATGGTCCACTTAAAGCAAAACGTGGCCAGCGATTTTAGAAGCCTTGTGGGCCCAATCCAACTCATTTCTGATGCTATTTAAGCCAAGGATTGAAGAGGAATCAACTAACTTTTACCATTAGGATTAGTTTAGTAGTTAGAAGTAGTTTCTAGAGAGAGAAGCTCTCACTTCTCTCTAGAATTAGGAATTAGGATTAGGTTTAGTTCTTAGATCTAGGTTTTCATTCATTCATTCTTCTACTTCTACTTCTTAGATTCATCCTTCTTCCATTCTTTTGTTGTAATTTCCTTTACGTTGTTCTTGCATTTTGTTGTAGATCTACTATTGTTCCTTCCATTTCCTTTCAATTCAATAAGAGGTAATTCACAATAATTGTTCTTCTTTACTTTTCTATTGTTGATCTCTTGCCTTTGTAGTTAGATCTCTCTTTAATTCTTGCAATTTATGTTGTTTACTTTTATTGCACTTTATGTGTTTGTTGAAATGTCTCTTATAGCTATTAGTTAGATTTTGTTCCTCTTGGCCTAGGTAGAGTAATTAGTGACACTTGAGTTATCTAATTCCTTTGTTGATTGATAATTGGAGAGATTGCTAATTGGTTTGGAGTGCACTAAAGCTAGTCTTTCCTTGGGAGTTGGCTAGGACTTGTGGCTCAAGTCAATTCATCCACTTGACTTTCCTTTATTTAGTAAGGGTTAACTAAGTGGTAGCAATGAACAATTCTCATCACAATTGAGGAGGATAACTAGGATAGGACTTCTAATTTTCATACCTTGCCAAGAGCCTTTTATAGTTGTTAGTTTATTTTCATTGCAGAGACTATACTTCAACGAGATTTCATTAGTGAAATTCTAAACCGTCAAAAATCCAATCGTCAAGGACCGACACGAAGAAGTCGGCCCAAGCCGATCAAAGCGACAAAGTTATAAAAAGTAATCCATAAAAAGAAACATGGCGAGGTGCAACTAAAAATGGATTACTAAAAATAACTCGAGAGGGATCGACACGAAGAAGTCAGCCCGAGCCGATTAAAGCGACAAAGTTATAAAAAGTAAACCCATAAAAAGAGACCCGGTGAGGTCCAGTTAAAAAAGGGATTACTAGAAATAACTCAAAAAGGTACGGCAAGAGAAATCGACCAATAGAAGGTGTGCGCTAGAAGGGACACAGCTTGACCCGAAAAGCCACTACCTCACCAAAATCAGTTTAAAAAAGTGTTCTGTAAGAATACTAAAGAAATAGCCAAACAAGGCTAGCTTCAAAGGTCACCTCGACTAAAGAAACAAACAAAAAAAGGCAATCAAAAGAGGTCGGACAGCAAGACTCCAACACTCTAAAGATTCCTGGAAGCGCCAAACAGTCGCAAGCAAGCATATTAAAAGAAACAAAGCCACCATAATAAAGACTCTGAAAGGTCACCAGAAGGTCACCCTTAAGAGTTCGGAAACATTTCATTTTCCTAGATAAAGGTTGCTAAACTAAAGCAACTAAAGTGTCAAGAAGCCAAAAGTATAAGTTACAAAAACCGAAAGTTCAAAAGCCCACAAACCGGGCTGTAAATCAGAAACTACAAAGGATTCAAAGACTCCCCAGTGCCGGCATCTCGAGGTGAAGGAGGACGACTCGAAATCGGGACAGCATCAATAGTCTCGTCTGGCCGATTCAGGATCTGAACATCAGGGCCCGACTCAGGATGTTCGACCTCCGTAGCCGGAGTCGAACAAGTCGGGACAGCAGGAGCTTTGACTGAAGATGTAGGAGGAGGATCTACATCATCATCATCATTATCATCATCGGGGGCAGGAATGATTTTTCCATTTTCGACAATGTTATCTAAACCAAAAAGACTCAGATCAAGCTCGGGAGCAAGAACTCAGACCTGAGCTTTTAAGTTCTCATAAGCATCGTTTACACTGCCCACCAAATGACTCTGAAGATTAACATAATCAGCAAAAGCAGATTCCAGCCTCTTCCTGGTCTCCAATAGCTCTTCATGAGTTCAAACATAACTCCCCTTGTGCTTCTGCACCATCTCCTCAGCCAGAGTCGCAGAAGCCACAGTAGTAGTAAACCGAGCTCTCTCATTTTCCAAATCTATCTCCAGTTTTGCCACCTTCCCATCAAGTTCATCCTTCAAACCCTTGATCCTATCAAACTCCGACTTGGCCTCCTCTATAAAGGCTTTTGTGGCATGAATAGGAATATCCTGAGTGGTCCGAAGCAGGGCTACACTCATATGTGCCATCCGAACACTACTTCTGGCAATAAAATCTAGATTGTGCAGAATGGACACATCGTCCATGGGAAGATGACTATAAAGAGAAATCTGGTGGTCTATAAATCCCACAACATCATAGTCAGGGGCATCCAAGTCAAAGAGCTCAACAGTCTTCTGCTTCTTGGGAGGAGGACCGGCAGCAGAAGGAGAAGAAGTAGCACCAAAGGTTGGTTGGGAAGGTTCAACAACACGGACCTGAGGAGTAAGGATAACCTTCCTCGGCCCGGAAGCACTTGAAATCGGCTTCTTATGAAGAATTTGATAAGAACTCTCCCCAGCAGCTCTGGCCGAGATGTTCTGAGCAGCTGTAGCCTTCCTAGCCTTCTTGAAAGCCTTCATGGAATCTGAAGTCTTCGCCATCTCTAAAAAAAGACACCAGGAAAACCAAGTTATGAAATTGGAAGAAAGGAATAAATCTACAAAGATAAAGACAAAGCAAACAAAATAAGCAAGCAATACAGAGGAAAAGAAGTCGACCACTACCCAGCTCAGCTCAGAGAAGTGAGGGATCCCCTAAAAACTTTTTAGTATCGAGATAGGGAGGTTGCCCTCAATTCTTCTCTAACACATTCACAAAGGCCTGCTCGACCTCATCCAGCATCTCCCACGAATACCTAGATACTATCACATTCTTTTGCCAATATAAGGGGAAGGCAGGCTCATTGTTCTCATCCAAGAAGAAGGGCCGAGCTCCTTCAACAGCTCGGACTTTGAAAAAATAGTTCTTAAAGTCACGGAAAGATTCATCATACATGGAAAAAACTTTCTTCCCCTGGGCAGCTCAGAAAGAAACCCAGGAAGCCTTCTTCTTAACTACCCCAGGTTTCGTCAAAATGAAAAGATAAAAGAAGAGGGATTGGGAAGGCTGGACATCCAATTCATGGCATAACAGTTGGAAGATTTTTATGAAGCCCCAAGAATTCGGATGGAGCTGGGACAGTGCCACATTACAGGACCACAACAGGTTAGTCTCAAAGGGAGTAAAAGGGATGGTTATGCTTAGTTGACTAAAGAAGTAGTCATAAGCATAGAAAAAGGGACGATCTCCTGGAACCAGGGTAGGAAAACAAACCATCTCTTCAGAGTCAGGGGATACAAGCTCATAATTCTTTTCATCACCTCTATTACTACAAACCCTATGAAATTTCCTAAGCTGCTCACAAAATTCGGGGTCAACCACAGAGACACACATAAGAACCATAGAATCCACCCAATCAGCCATGCCATCAGGGACTTGGGAAGACATCTCAACAATATTTTTGTGAGAAGACATGGGTTAACTAGTCCTACAGTAAGAAGAAGGAAAATGGGTTACTAATCAAACAACTCGGGCAAATCAAGAAAATAGCTCGGACAAACATGGATATAACTCAGACTAAATCATAAAAATGTTAGAAGTCAGATACAGCAAAAGGAAACCCCAAGACTCACACCAAGGTCCAGGGGGCATCCTTTGGAGGTAGCAACAGTGTAAGGACTCAGAAAAAATCTATAGTGTATGTCCTAACATTCTCTCAACATTCTCTCAAATAAAAAATAAACCCTCCTTCAAACACACAACACTCCATGAAGAAAGAACACAACTCACGAGAAACTCACAGTTCACAATCAAAGGCTACGATCTAAAGACAGTTTATCAACAAAAGAGTTTTCATCACATCTAAAGGAGATCACCCATGACCGTTGATGCGTGAGCATCTTTCCTGTCTTTTCCTAGTGAATTTGCATCTAATTTGTTAAGTTTAATAAAGAATTAATTATCTTTTAGCCAATATGGATGCTACTTTGAGTCTTTTGTAATTTTGTTTATTTTAGGTAGCATTCGGCTGGATTTGATAGAGTTTCTATAGCACAAGAATCAAAGGAGATAGCAGCAAAGAGCGACGCGTACGCGTGACTGACGCGTACACGTGATTTGGGCTTTCCATGGCGACGCGTGCGCATGACTGACGCGTACGCGTGATTTGAAGGACTTTAACTAAAAGTGCTTGGTGGGAGACAACCCACCGTGGTATGATCGTTCCTTTTCATTCTTAGTTATTTTTCGTAATAGTTTTCTTACTTATTTGATTTTTATTGAGTTCTTACTAATTTTTTGATCATGCAGCTATTTTAAAACAGGAACCGAAAAAAATGAGCACACGACGCGCAAGCGTCCTTGACGCGTACGCGTCATAGGTGTGTGCGTAAAAAAAATAAAGAGTGAACAGAGAGTTGCACGGGAGTGGCACAGGAATGATGCCTTACGCGTGACCTTGAAAAACGGTGTCAATATATGTTTGGGCAGAGAGTTGTGCTAGCTTGGGGCTGGAAGTGTGCTAGAAGCACAAAACTTGTTCACGCGTACGCGTCTTTGACGCGAGCGCGTCTTTTGCACAAATAGCCATCCACGTGTGGGCGTGCATGATGCGCATGCGTCGATTGAGAATAGGGTTCCCAAGCTACACGAACAGAGAGTCGTGCATGTGCGCGGCTGGTTTCGCACAAATTGCACAAAACCCAAGGCACGCGTACGCGTGCTTGACGCTTACGTGTCATTTAGAAAATTCCGCGACCCACGCGTACGAGTGCTGCACGCGTACGCGTCGCCTGTGCCGCACAACCACACTAGTTCGCCGCCCAGTTTTAATTTACTTTCCCCCTCTCCCAATCCTAATTCTCTCTTGTTCTTTTATCCTTTTCTTTTTCTTTCATCATAATATTTTTCTCTTTCTATTTTCAGTTCTTCTTTGCTTGAGGACAAGCAAACCTTTAAGTTTGGTGTTGACGCTTCGCTTAAGGGTTTTCTGTTTATTCCTATGGCACCAAAAGGGAGGCGAATCATCTTCACGGAGGAGCACAACCTGAAGAATAAAGCGACCGCTAGGATAACTAAGGTGGTTGAGTTCCTTTCATTTTTTATTCTTCCCCTCTTTTTCTATGTTATGTTCTGGTTTTCTGCTGTTTTGCTTTGTTTGTTGCATGATCCTTTATTAGTTAGAATCCTAGGACTAGTTTAGTTTTCCTTTAATTACTTTAATTCTGAAAAGATATCTCATGTATTACTCACTGAGCTTGAATTCAAATAAAAAAATACAGAAGTGATGTATTGCATGAGAAATTGAGTTAATTTTAAGAGTAGTCTTATTTACTTAAATGTGGTGGTATTAATTGTAATTCTGAATGCATGACATGAACAGTGCATATTTAAATTTGAATCAAAGAATGTTGATGTACAAGGAACAGAAATTTAGAGAAGTATTATGATTTCCCTGAAATTAATGAAAGTTTAATCCTTGAAGCAAAAGAAACAACAAAAGAAAAATAAAAGCAAAGTCCAAGGCTCTGAGCATCAATGACTAGGGAGGTCAGACATGATTAAAAGCTCAAAGAGTTGTTTCCCTAGTCACATACTTGTGGTGTTCTGGTGTCAAGTAATCCTTGAGACAAAACATTTAGAGTCGAGATCAATTGTAGAGTATGCCAAAGGCTTTGAGCACCACTGTCTGGGAGTAACTAAAAATAATAATAATAATAATAATAAAAATATTTAGAACTTAAAGAGAGTTCCCCAGTTAAGTGCTTGTGGTGTTTCTGTGTCAAGTAAAGCTTGATACAAAACATTTAAAGTCACGGCTAGGCTCAAGGTGCAAAGCACCAAAGAAAAATTGTTGTGTTCAAGGATTAAATTGAATTACAAAAGATCAGAGAATTCATAATATTATCCAGATTCTAATTCCAAATGACAGTAACATTCTTCTGATTCAAAGGAGAGTGAGATGCCAAAACTATTCAGGATTGCAGTTGTAAACCCCACTATAAGAAGAGACAAGGGCTTAATCGAACTCTCATTCTCATGCAAATTCACATCCTAAGCCTTTATTAATTTTGGTTGCTTGAGGACAAGCAACAATTCAAGTTTGGTGTTGTGATGCGTGAGCATCTTTTCTATCTTTTCCTAGTAAATTTGTATCTAATTTGTTAAGTTTAATAAAGAATTAATTATCTTTTAGCCAATATGGATGCTACTTTGAGTCTTTTGCAATTTTGTTTATTTTAGGTAGCATTTGGCTGGATTTGATGGAATTTCTATAGCACAAAAATCAAAGGAGATGGCAGCAAAGAGCGACGCATACGCGTGACTGACGCATACGCGTGATTTGGGCTTTCCATGGTGACGCGTGCGCGTGACTGATGCGTATGCGTGATTTGAAGAATTTCACAGCGACGCATGCGCGTGACTTGCGAAGAAGACCAGCGACGCGTGCGTGTGACCAACGCGTACGCGTGACCAACGCGTCTGTGTGACTTGCGAAAAAGACCATCGACGCGTACACGTGACTGACACATACGTGTGACTAACGCGTACGTGTGACTAACGCGTACGCGTGACATGCGCCACATGCAGAAAACGTAGAAAACACTGTGGGTGATTTTTGGGCCCCATTTTAGCACCCAAGTTAGGCGCGGATCCAGTGAAGCCAAGTGGTCCCGACGTTACAAGACGCGGAGTAGTTAGTTAATTCTGATTTAAATTCAAATTTGAATTTGAAAATAGAAAAAGATATTATCTTAATTTTATATGTTAGATTTTAAATTAATTAGAATTAGTTATAAGAAGGAGAGACTTCTCTTCTATTGGTACAATTCCATTAGGGGGATTCCATTAAGGAATTCTATACAAATTTACATTCCGCATTCCATGAGCAACTAATCCTCCATTGTTAAGGTTAGGAGCTCTGTCTATTTGTATGGATTGATTTTATTGCTTTTTCTATTTTAATTCATGTGTGGATTTATAATTTAAGAATTATTTTCGCACTTCATCTTATGAACTTCGGTGGAACGGAAGTATGACCCTCTTTCTATTTGAGTTCTTGTAAAACGTGGAGAAGCTCTTTACTTGAACAACAGCTTGAAAACAAATTCTCCTAAATTTTAATTATCTAGATTTAACAGGATACGTGACATATAATCCTTTTATTTCTTTGGTAATTAGAGTTTTTGTGGCATATAAACTAGAAATTGATTATCACCCTCTGTTCATACCCTGGGTCAAAGCTGTCCGACCCGGGATGTTCTACAGACAAAGCGACCGACGTCTTTAGGTCAGGATGACCCGACCTCTTCTCAAAGAGCTCGGCCAAGTCACAACAAAGCCCAGTAAAGGGCTCAAACAGAGGAACACATCCCGAATCCAAGGGCAGCCCAAGCCCGAAGAGGTAAAGGCGGTTCCCTTGAAGATAAGATGACCTCACTCAAAGATAAGATAAGATAAGATAAGATAAGATAACTATCTTATCTCTATCTCCAGAAAGGTCACTCCACACCATTATAAATACACTGGAGCACCCAGGTATAACTCATACTCTGATTCTACAAAATACCTGCTTAATACCCTTACTAACTTAAGAATCGGAGTCCCTTTTAGGTACCCCCACCCTCCGGGGACAAAGGATCAGCACCATCACCAAATCTAGCAATTCGGATACGACAGCTCCGACCAGCTCAGAAGATCTCGTCCGAGATCGACCTACAGTTTCAGGTAACCCTCGAAACATTGGCGCCGTTGCTGGGGAACCTGGAAGTCATCCCATCACCATGGCAGACGACCGTGACAACGACCACACTTCAGATCTAGAGGATAGAACGTCGCACAAAAATGCGGACACCACGCCAAAAGATACTTCCCAACTTAACAACAAGAAGAACTCCTCAAATGAGGGAGCCATGGATGCACTTCAGGACCGGTTAAAACAACTTGAAGAAGAAATCAAAGGGAAATAAGGCGACACCGGGAATTGGAGAATAAACTCCTAAAACTTGAAGCCGATATCAAAACCAAAGCCAGCTGATCCCCTCCTGAAGATAGCTCCCGCAAGGAGCAAGACCCATTCACCAAGGAGATCATGAAGACTAAAATCCCAAAAGACTTTAAACTCCTAGATTTGACCTAAAAGAAATCCAAGAAGCTTTCTTTTTGGTAGTTCTAGGCTTGGTCAACACAAACAGATACAGAAAAAGAGTTAAAGAGGGCTTAACACTGAATTCATGACCTACCAGCTGAAAAATCTTAATAAAACCCCAAGAATTCAGATGAAGCTGAGATGGGGCTACATTACAAGACCACAACAGGTCGGTCTCAAAGGAAGTACAAGGAAGGGTAATATACATCTGGCTAAAGAAGAAATCATATGCATAAAAGAAAGGACACTCCCCCTGGGTCAGAACAGGAAAGCAGACCCTGTCATCAGAATCGGGTGCCACCAACTCATAGTTGCGTTCTTGATTCTCACTACTACATATCTGATGGTGTTTTCTAAGCTCCGCACAGAACTCCGAATTAGCTAAAGACACACATAGAAACACAAGGGAGTCCAACCAGTCAGACATCCCCTCGGGAACCTTAGAAGACGCCTCGACAATATTTTTGCGAGAAGACATGGTTAACTAGTCCTACAAGAAGAAAAGAAGATTGGATTACTCAAAAATATCTCGGAATACTAATCAAACAACTCAGGCATAAATGGAGACAACTTAAAAACTAAAGCGTATAGGTATCAAGAAGCTAGGCAAAGCAACAAAAAGAAACCCCAGGACCCAGTCCAAAAAAGTTCCAGGGGCATCCTTTGGAGGCAGAATAAGGACTCAGGAAAGCCTACAAGCCTACATCTCTACACGTCCCAACAAGAAAATAAAGTCTTTATTTCAACAAGAATGACACTTGGAAAGGCCACAAACCAAATAAAGTCATCAAAATTAGGCGCCTCTCAAAAATACGATTTCAGTCTACCCAACAGCAAGAACATGCCAAGTGGGAAAACTATCAAAGGCACAATTTTTCTTCAAAATCAAACAAGCCACTTATACAGAAACAGGCAACAACATGTAAAACCCTAGAAGCTTCAACCATTCAGGAAGCGCCAGAAAAGAAGAAACCAGAAATCACAGTGACAAAAATCATAGAAATGCAAAAAGGTTTAAACTTTCCAAAAATTACTCAAGTAAAAACCCAACTGTACCAGGAAAACAAAACAATGCAAGCGAAAGAGAAGATGAACCAACCTGAGAAAAGGGGAAGCATACGAAGGAAAGATTGAAGACAAAGTGATCATCGAAAACAAAGAGGGCACCTACGATCACCAAGCAACGTCGCAAAGAGAAGACGCGAAAGGGCAGAACACAGGCGAAAACAGAAAAGTGAGAAAGAAAAAGGGAAGTTACAGAGAAGAGGAAAAACCGTTTCTGTGTGTGAAAGTTCAAAATAAAAGAAAAGAAACGGGACATTGAAAACCAACTAATGAGGGCATTAAAACCCTTGTGCATTCCCGAGGCAAGGACGCTAAAAAGCGCGCGCTCTCAGAGGAAACGAAACATTCTGCATTCAAAAAATTCTACAAGGATAAAATCGACAAAATGCTCGAGTTCGGCTTCACTTGAGAAGGTTCGAAGTCCTAAAACTAAGACTCAACCTCTAAATAAAGACCAAGCTCGAGCAGGGGCACTATTCATACCCTGGGTCAAAGCTGTCCGACCCGGGATGTTCTACAGACAAAGCGACCGACCTCTTTAGGTCAGGATGACCCGACCTCTTCTCAAAGAGCTTGGCCAAGTCACAACAAAGCCCAGTAAAGGGCCCAAACAGAGGAACACGTCCCGAATTCAAGGGCAACCCAAGCCCGAAGAGGTAAAGGCGGTTCCCTTGAAGATAAGATGACCTCACTCAAGGATAAGATAAGATAAGATAAGATAACTATCTTATCTCCAGAAAGGTCACTCCACACCATTATAAATACACTGGAGCACCTAGGTATAACTCATACTATGATTCTACAAAATACTTGCTTAATACCCTTGCTAACTTAAGCATCGGAGTCACTTGCAGGTACCCCCCACCCTCCGGGGACAAAGGATCAGCACCATCACCAAATCTAGCAATTCGGATACGACAGCTTTGACCAGCTCAAAAGATCTCGTCCGAGATCGACCTACAGTTTCAGGTAACTCTCGGAACACCCTCTAATTGGAATTAATTGACCAAGGAATTGGCAGTTAATGAATTTTAGAGGAGACTAGGAAGGTCTAAGGAATTAGGGTCTAGTCACATACAGTTTGCCATAAATTAAATCCTACATAATTAAAATAGTTAGTAAGAAAAGTAAATCCGGAAAAATAGATAACTCTGAAGCCTTAAATGTTTTATCCATATTTTATTTCCAAACCATTTACTTTACTATTTTAGTTTCTGCACGATTGTTTAATGCTCTTTGAATATCTCAAAACCCTTTTCTGCTTGCCTAACTAAGCCAATTAATCAATCATTGTTGCTTGATCCATCAATCCTCGTGGGATCGACGCTTACTCATGTAAGGTATTACTTGGTACGACCCGGTGCACTTGCCGGTTAGTTTGTGGGTTGTAAATTACCGCACCAAGTTTTTTGCACCGTTGCCGGGGATTGATAGTGATCAACAACTATTAGTTGTTTGATTGCTTAGATTAGGCATTTTAATTTTATTTTTATTTAAAATTTTGTTTTATTATTTTTGAAGAAAAAATTTTATAAATAAATAGCATTAATATTTTTTTCTTAATTTCTGAAATTAAGTTTGGTGTTTCCTAGTTAGTTTTATTCTAATTTTTCTTATTTTAATTTTTAGAATTCTGTTCTTTCTTTGCTTTACTGTTTACCACATGGTGCATTTAATCCTTTTTGGTGTTTTGTGCTAAGGAAAAATAATGGAGAGAGATCATATGGGTTACTACTCACACCCGAGTAGTGATTCATATCATTATGAATGGGGGAACTACCCAAATTTTGGTTGGCAAGGTCAAAACCAAAGAAACTTCAGTGCTCCATGTTCCAATTATCAAGAGCCACCATCTCCATATTCATATCAAGAACCACCATCTTCATATCCATATCAAGAACCATCATCTTTCTACCCATATCAAGAGCCACTATCTCCCTATTCATACCAAGAACCATCATCTTTTTACACTTATCAAGAACCATCACCTCCTCCTTATTCATCTCAAATACCATCAGATCTTGAGCTTCTCATGAAAGAATTCTTACATGATATAAAGACGAGTGTCAAAAATATAGAGAAACATGTGTAGTCAATTATCAAACCACAGGAAGAGAAGCAAGCAAATTCATTCTCAAGAGATATAATACAAGATCCTATAGAAAAAAGTGAGAAAATCAATCAAAGGAGTTCATACTCCAGTGAACTAGAGAACTTTCCATCCTCACACATGGAAGAAGAGAAAGATGCAAAAACAGAAGGGTAAAGAGAAGAGAAGAAGTTGTAGCAGGCAAAAGACTGAGGGAAACTTTTGAGAAGATTCAAAATGATACAACGAGGGAAGAAAAGTAAACGGCAAAAAGGGGGTGTAAATGAGTCTTTAAAACCCTCGCACATTTCCAAGGAAAAAGCACAAAAAGCAAAACGCGTGCCACTATTAAAAGAAGAGAGAGAAAAAATGCTTCGCATTCAAAACTACTAAAAGGAAACTCTACGACAAAATCGACAATGCTCGAGCTCGACTTTCCCAAAAGGGGTCAAAGTCTAGCAAAGATACGACCTCAAAGAAAAGACCGAGCTCAAGCAGGGGCACTGTTCATGCCCTGGGTCAAGTTGTATGACCCGGGCTGATTAGAGACAAGTTGACTGACCTCATCAGGTCAGGGTTACCCGACCTCTTCACAAAGAATTCGGCCAAATCGCCAGAAGAGCCCAAAGCAGGCCCAAACGAAGGGACACAGCCCAATCTAAAGACAGCTAAAGCCCAGAAAGATAAAGGCGGTTCCTTTTAAAGATAAGATGACTTCACTCAAAGATAAGATAAGATAACTATCTTATCTCCAAAAAGGTCACTCCACACTATTATAAATACACTGGAGCACCCAGGTATAACTCATACTCTGATTCTACTAAAAACCTTCTTAAAACATGTGCTAACTTAAGCATCGGAGTCTCTTGCAGGTACCACCACCCTTCGGTAACGAAGGATCAGCAGCACCACCCAATCCAACAAGTCGAACACGACAGCTCCGGCCACCACCAACAAGTCGGACATGACCGCTCCGACCAGCACAGAAGATCTCGTCCGAGATCGACCTACAGTTTCAGGTAACCCTTGGAACAGGTGTCTCTTATGGACGTTTACCGAGAAGTATGCCATACTGAGAAGATCCCACCACCTCGCCCACTCAAAAGCAAGAAAGGAAGGGAAAATCGGACAGAATACTGCGAGTACCATCGAATCTATGGACGTCTCACCAACAAGTGCTTTGACCTAAAGAATGTCATAGAAAAACTGGTAAGAGAAGGGCGACTAGATCGATACTTAGCCAACAAAGCGGACGAACCCAGAAAAAGAAGAAGGGATGAAGAGGTCGGACAAACCAAATGACCACCTCACACTCTGGAGAGGCACGTTCACATGATAAATGGAGGATTCGCAGGAGGGAATCTCAAAATCATCTCGCAAAAGGCACCTGAAGAAAGTATACTATGTGGGAGGAGGAGAACGATCGCCCGACCTCCCTACTATTACTTTCACCCAAGAAGATGTGGCATGCATCATCCCTGGACATGACGATCCCATGGTCATCACTGTCATATTGGCCAACGCTAATCTCCACCGCACACTAGTGGAACAAGGAAGCTCAGTGGATATTTTGTTTAAATCCGCCTTCGACAAACTCAGCCAACAAGAGAAAGAGCTCAGAGCATATCCAAACAGCTTGTTCGGCCTAGGCGACACTCCAATCCAACCACTTGGATATATCTCATTACATACAACCTTTGGCAAAGGAACCCGATCTAGGACACTCAACAGAGATTACATCGTGGTCGATGTAAGCTCAGCTTACAACGCCTTGATAGGTCGAACAATACTGAATCAGCTCACCGCGGTAGTTTTAACTCCATATCTATGCATGAAGCTCCCAACTCCAGAAGGGATCGCTACGATAAAAGGAGACCAGAAAATAGCGCGACGCTATTACAACGAAAGTCTGAACCTCAGAGGCAAAGGGGAAGAAATCCACACCATCGAACTCAGGGGAGTTCGAGGTCGAGAAGAACTTCGTCCACAACCCGAGGGTAAGATTGAAGAAGTCCAGATTGGGGATGCCCCAGAGAAAACAACAAAAATCGGGGTAACCTTAAACGGAGACGTAAAGGAGCCTCTAATTTAGTTCTTAAGGAACAAATGCCGACCTATTTGCATGGAAGGCCGCAGACATGCCGGGCATGGACCACAAACTAATATGCCACAAACTGGCAGTATACCTAGGATCTCGGCCAGTACAACAGAAGCGTAGGAAAGTCAGACCTGAAAGATCCCAAGCTGGGAAAGAACAGGTACAAGCTCTACTAGAGGCAAGATTCATAAGAGAAGTCAAATATCCACTATGGTTAGCTAATGTTGTCTTGGTGAAAAAATCAAATGAAAAGTGGCGGATGTGCATCGACTACACCGATCTCAACAAAGCTTACCCAAAAGATCCCTATCCACTCCCAAGTATAGACACTCTAGTGGATGCCTCCTCCGGATACAAATACCTCTCCTTCATGGACGCTTATTCAGGATACAATCAAATCCCAATGTATCCACCTGATCAAGAAAAGACCTCATTCATAACTCCTAAAGCAAACTACTGTTACGTCGTCATGCCATTCGGACTCAAAAATGCAAGAGCTACTTACCAAAGATTGATGAACAAAGTCTTCACGGACCATATCGGGAAACTCATGGAGGTATACGTGGATGACATATTGGTAAAAACACAAAGCGAGGAGTTATTACTATCCGACCTCGCCCAAGTGTTCAATACCATAAGAAAACATGGCATGTGACTTAACCCTTAAAAATGCACCTTTGCAGTAGAAGTTGGCAAATTCCTGGGTTTTATGCTAACACAACGAGGAATTGCAGCGAATCCGAATAAATGTCGGGCTATACTCGACATAAAAAGTCCGACCTGTGTCAAAGAGGTACAACAACTCAATGGAAGACTGGCAGCCTTGTCCAGATTTCAAGTCGGATCAACCATAAGATCTCTCCCCTTCTACGCTACTCTAAAGAAGGGAAAGAAGTTTGAATGGACAACAGAGTGTGAGCAGGCTTTCCAGGATTTCAAAGAGTTTCTGGGACAACCACCTATTCTAACTCGACCACGGGAAGGAGAACCACTCGTACTATACCTCGCAGTAGGAAATCGGGCCATAGCCTCAGCACTAGTCAAAGAAGAAGAAAGGGGACAACAACCCATCTACTTCATCAGTAAAGCCCTACAAGGGGTCAAATTGAACTATCAAAAGATAGAAAAATTTGCCTACGCCCTCATACTAACTTCTCGACGACTTTGCCCATATTTTCAAGCTCACACCATCAAAGTTAGGACTAATCAGCCCATGAAAAGCATTCTACAGAAAACAAACTTAGCTGGAAGAATTCTACAATGGACAGTCGAGTTATCTGAGTTCGATCTTCAATATGAAGCTTGGACGGCCATCAAGTCCCAATATTTGGCTGATTTCATTGCTGAGTACACTGACACTCTGAGAACACCTACAACATGAAATCTCTATGTAGACGGCTCTTCAAATAAAATCAGGAGTGGTGCAGGTGTGATAATAGAAAGCGATAAGTGAACCCAAATCAAACTCTCCCTCAAATTTGGGTTCCCTGCTTCAAACAACCAGGCCAAATACGAAGCATTACTAGCTGGTTTGAGGCTGGCTAAGGAGGTTGGAGTTCAAAAGCTTGTCATCTTCAGCGATTCACAAGTAGTCACCTCGCAAATAGCAGGAAGTTACCAAGTGAAGGACCCTACCATGAAGCAGTACCTGGACAAAATCAGGGAATAACTCGGACGACTCGGGGAATATGAGGTCCACCATATAACTCGGGAACAGAATGCCCGAACTGACGCATTCACAAAATTAGCCAGCACCAAACCAGGGGGCAATAATAGAAGCCTCATCCAGGAAATACTGCAGAGCCCATCAATTTCAGAGGAAGAAAAGGTCCTAGCCATATCAGGTCAGAATCAAGTATGGATGACTCCCAAAATCAGCTACCTCAAATCAGAGATACTCCCTACAGATAAGAAGGAAGCAAAGAGGTTAAAGCGAGAGGCACAATATTACACCATCATAAACAATATCCTATACAAGAGAGGGATGTCGATACCCCTATTAATATGCATATTGACCTCTAACACAAAAGAGGTTTTAGAAGAGATACATAGTAGTATATGTGGCAACCATCTCGTGGCATGAGCTCTCGCTAAAAAAGTACTCCGAGCTGAATTCTTTTGGCAACCTTTACAAAAAGAAGCCACTGATTTCTTTAAGACATGCCCACCATGTCAGAAGCATGCTAACTTCCATATTGCCCCACCAGAAGAGCTCATCAGCGTGACATCATCTTGGCCGTTCACGAAATGGGGACTCGACCTCCTGGGACCCTTCCCCCAATGGTCAAGACAGGTCAAGTTCCTCATTGTAGGGTGGACTATTTCACAAAGTGGATTGAGGCAGAACCCCTGGCTAATGCCACTACTCAAAGAAGTTGGAAATTCTTATATAGAAACATTATCACAAGGTTTGGAGTTCCTTACTCCATCACCATAGACAATGGCACTCAATTCACAGACACGGGTTTCAGAAAGTTGGTAGCTGGCCTGAAAACAAAGTACCAATTCACATCTGTAGAACACTCCCAGGCTAATGGACAAGTAGAAACTGCCAATAAAGTCATACTAGCTGGGTTAAAATGGAGGTTACAGGATGCAAAAAGAGCCTGGGCCGAGGAGCTCCCACAAGTCCTATGGGCATATCGAACAACTCCACACTCCACGACAAGAGAATCACCTTTCTGACTGGCTTACGGAATGGAGGCAATGATCCCAGTGGAAGTAGAAGAAGGATCCCCCAAAACAATCCTCTACAGTGAAGAGGTCAACTCCCTTCAAAAGGAAGAGCTCGACCTACTTCCCGAAATCTGAGAAAGAGCTCGAATCAGGGAGGAAGCATTAAAACGTCGAATGGCCACAAGATACAATCGAAAGGTAGTGTAGCAAAGTTTTGCTAACAACGACCTCATCCTAATCCGAAATGATACCGGAACAAGTCGACCTGGAGAGGGGAAGCTAGCGGCTAACTGGAAAGGACCCTATCGAGTCACAGAAGTACTGGGAAAAGGCTACTACGGGTGTCCGAACACGAGGGGCGAGAGCTACCAAGGTCATGGCACACCTGAAACCTAAGAAGGTATTATAGCTAGGATGTAATAAAAGATCTTAGGTCAAAGGTGCACTCTTTTTCCTGAAAAAGTTTTTTAACAAGGCACCAAGCCGAGATCTGCAAAATTACCTGACTTAAACGCAAAGATCATCACCCGATCACGACAAGGTCGGCAAGGTGAAAATCAAATTCACCGCTCGATCAAGACAAAGCTACAGGTCGGCAAGATGAAAAAGCAACAAAAACATATTAATGCAAGAAGTTATCAAAAGTAATCCATAGAAAGAGGCCTGACGAGGTATGAGAAAAAAAATGGATTGCTAAAAAATAACTTGGGATGGACCAACATAAAGAAGTCGGACCAGACTAATCAAAGAAATCTATAAAAAAGTAATCCATAGAAAGAGGCCAGGCCAGCCCTAATAAAAATGGATCACTAGAAATAACTTAGAAAGGACCGACATGAAGAAGTCGGCCCAAGCCGATCAAAGCGACAAAGTTATAAAACGTAATCCATAAAAAGAGACCTGGCGAGGTGCAACTAAAAATGGATTACTAAAAATAACTTGAGAGGGATCGACATGAAGAAGTCAGCCCGAGCCGATTAAAATGACAAAGTTATAAAAAAAACCCATAAAAAGAGACCCGGTGAGGTCCAGTTAAAAAGGGGATTATTAGAAATAACTCAAGAAGGTACGGCAAGAGAAGTCGACCAATAGAAGGTGTGCGCTAGAAGGGACACAGCTTGACCCAAAAAGCCATTACCTCACCAAAATCAGTTTAAAAAAAGTGTTCTATGAGAATACTAAAGAAGTAGCCAAACAAGGCTAGCTTCAAAGGTCACCTCGATTAAAGAAACAAACAAAAAGGCAATCAAAAGAGGTCAGACAGCAAGACTCCAACACTCCAAAGATTCCTGGAAGCGCCAAACAGTCGCAAGCAAGCATATTAAAAGAAACAAAACCACCATAATAAAGACTCAGAAAGGTCACCGGAAGGTCACCCTTAAGAATTGGGAAACATTTGTTTTTCCTAGATAAAGGTTGCTAAACTAAAGCAACTAAAGTGTCAAAGAGCCAAAAATACAAGTTATAAAAACCAAAAGTTCAAAAGCCCACAAACCAGGCTGTAAATCAGAAACTACAAAGGATTCAAAGACTCCCCAATGGCGGCATCTCGAGGCAAAGGAGGAAGAGTCGAGATCGGGACAGCCTCAACAGTTTTGTCCGGCCAGTTTAGGATCTAAACATCAAGGTCCGACTCAGGATGTCCGACCTCAGTAGCAGGAATCGAAGAAGTCGGGACAGCAGGAGCTTTGACTGAAGATGCAGGAGGAGGATCCACATCATCATCATTATCATCTGGGGCAGGAACGATCTTTCCATTTTTGACAATGTTATTCAAACTAAAAAGACTCAGGTCGAGCTCAGGAGCAAGAACTCGGACATGAGCTTTTAAGTTCTCATAAGTATCATTTACACTGCCTACCAAATGACTCTGAAGCTCAGCGTAATTAGCAAAATCAAAATCCAGCCTCTTCTTGGTCTCCAATAGCTCTCCATAAGTTCGGACATAACTCTCCTTGTGCTTCTGCACCATCTCCTCAGCCAAAGTCGCAGAAGCCACAACAGCAGTAGCCCGAGTCTTCTCATTTTCTAAATCTATCTCCAGTTTTTCAATCTTCCCATTGAGTTCATCCTTCAAACCCTTGATCCTATCAAACTCCGACTTGACCTCCTCCATAAAGGCCTTTGTGGCATGAACAGGAATATCCTGAGCGGTCCGAAGTAGGGCTGCACTCACATGTGCCATCCGAACACTACTTCTGGCAATAAAATCCAGATAGTGTACGATGGACACATCATCCATAGGAAGCCGACCATAAGGAGCAATCTGGTGGTTTATAAACCCCACAACATCATAGTCAGGGACATCCAAGTCAAAGGGCTCAACAGTCTTCTGCTTCTTGGGAGGAGGACCGACAGCAGAAAGAGAAGAGGTAGCACCAGAAGTTGACTGGGGAGGATTAACCAAATGAACTTGAGGAGTCGGGATAACCTTCCTCGGCCCAGAAACACCCAAAGGTGGCTTCTTATGAGCGGTCGTAGCTTTCCTAGCTTTCTTAAAAGCCTTCATAGAATCCGAGGTCTTTACCATCTCTGAAAAAACAAATAAAGGCCAGCAAAACCAAATTGCAAATCGGTTTTAAAAAGGAACAAAGCAAACAAAATAAGCAAGCAAAACAGAGAAAAAGAAGTCGGCCACTATCCAGCTCAGCTCGGAGAAGTGAGGGATCCCCTAAAAACTTCTTAGTATCGAGATAGGGAGGTTGCCCCCAATTCTCCTCCAACACATTTACAAAGGCCTGCTCAACCTCATCCAGCATCTCCCACGAATACCTAGATACTATTACATTCTTTTTTCAGACTAAAGGGAAGGCATGCTCATTATTCTCATCGAAAAAGAAGGGCCGAGCTCCTTCAATAGCTCAGACTTTAAAAAAAATAGTTCTTAAAGTCACAGAAGGATTCATCATACATGGAAAAAACTTTCTTCCCCTGGGTAGCCCAAAAAGAAACCCAGAAAGCCTTCTTCTTAACTACCCCAGGTTTTGTCAAAACAAAAAGATAAAAGAAGAGGGATTGGGAAGGTTGGACATCCAATTCATGGCATAACAATTGAGAAATCTTTATGAAGCCCCAAGATTTTGGTGGAGCTGGGACGGAGCCATATTACATGACCACAGCAAGTTGGTCTCGAAGGAAGTAAAAGGGAGGGTTATGCTTAATTGACTAAAGAAGTAGTCGTAAGCATAGAAAAGGGGACGATCTCCTGGAACTAGAGCAGAAAAACAAACTCTCTCTCTCTCTCTTCAGGGTCGGGGGATACAAGCTCATAATTCTTTTTATCATTTCTATTACTGCAAACCCTATGAAATTTCCTAAGCTGCTCACAAAACTTGGGGTCAACCACAGAAACACACATAAGAACCATAGAATCCACCCAATCAGCCATGCTATCAGGGACTTTGGAAGACATCTCAATAATATTTTTATGGAAACTCTACGAGGAGATCAACAAAAAAAAGTGCTCGAGCTTGGCTTCTCCAAAAGGATCGAAGTTCTAAAAAGGGACTCGACCTCAAAAGGAAAGATCGCACTCAAGCAGGGGCACTGTTCATGCCCTGGGTCGAGCTGTTCGACCCGGGTAGATTGAAGACAAATCGACTGACCTCTTCAGGTCAGGATTACCCGACCTCTTCATAAAGAGTTCGGCCAAATAACCAGAGGAGCCCAAAGCAGGCCCAAACCAAGGAACACAGCCCAAATATAAAGGCAGCCAAGGCTTAGAAAGATAAGGTGGTTTCCCTTAAAGATAAGATAACTCCACTCAAAGATAAGATAAGATAACTATCTTATCCTCAGAAAGGTCACTCTACACCATTATAAATACACTGGAGCACCCAGGTATAACTCATACTCTAATTCTACTAAAAACCTGTTTAAAACCCATGCTAACTTATGCATCTGAGTCTCTTGCAGGTACCACCACCCTCCAGTGACGAAGGATCAGCAGCACCAGCCAGTCCAACAAGTCGGATACGTCAGCTCCGACTGGTACCACCACCCTCCAGTGACGAAGGATCAACAGCACCACCCAGTCCAACAAGTCGGATACGTCAGCTCCGACCAACACATAAGATCTCGTCCGAGATCGACCTATAGTTTCAGGTAACCCTCGAAACACTAACTATTTTAATCATGCAAGATTTAATTCATGGCAAACTATATGTGACTAAACCCTAATTCCTTATACCTTTTTAGTCTCCTCTAAAATTTATCAACCGCCAATTCCTTGGTCACTTAATTCCAATTAGAGGGTGAAGTTTAATTCTAGTTTATATGTTACAAAAATCCTAATTACCCAAATATAAGAGGATTATATGTCACGTATCCTGTTAAGTCTAGATAATTAGAAATTTAGGAGAAATTATTTTCAAGCTATTGTTTAAGTAAAGAGCTTTTCCAAGTTATACAAGAATTCAATTAGAAAAAGGGTCATACTTCCGTTCCACCCAAATTCATAAAATAAAGAATGAAAATAATTCTTGAATGATAAATCATTACATGAATTAAAATAAAAAAATAGTATCAATTCATACAATAAACAGAGCTCCTAACCTTAACAGTGGAGGTTTAGTTGCTCATGGTTCAGAGAGAAAACTAGGATTCTGTAAAACTGTAAATTGCAGAATGAGGTAGAAGAGAAGAGAGAAGACCGAAGGGCTGATTCTTTTTCCTTTTATATCTGACCCTAATTAATGTAAAATATATTTCCTAAACTAAATAATATCTTTTTCTAATTATAAATAAAATAAAAAGTTTAAATCAAAATAAATTTTATCAATCTGTGCAGCCTTTGGAAGAAGATTGGGGACCACTTGAGTTATTAGGGTCCACACTAAACTTGGAAATTCTCAAGTTTAGTGTGGATGAGACAGTATGTCTTCTTTTACATTCCTTGAGTCCACGCTGAACCTGGAAATTCTCAAGTTCAGCGTGGATGATATGTGACTCTTCCTTTGTGCGTTGGACTCCACGCTGAACTTGGAAATTTCCAAGTTCAGCGTGGAAGAGGCTGAATGGAATGGAAGAAAAGGGTATACTGTTATATATCATTGAAAAGCTCTGGAAGTTAGCTTTTTAATGCCACTAGAATCACGTCAATGGGACCTCTGTAGCTCAAGTTATTTCTGTTTGAGTGCAAGGAGGTCGGGGTTGACAGCATCATTCGCTTTCTTCCTTTTCTGCTACAAAACTCCGTCAAATCCATCTGAATGCTACCTGAAATAAACATAAATTGCAAACAACTCAAAGTAGCATTCACTGTGGCTAAAAGTAATTAAATATTGATTAAACTTAGTAATTTGAATGCAAATTCACTAGGAAAAGATAGAGAAGATGCTCACGCATCAGTACACACCCCAGCTGCCCTGACGCTCCCCTGCACCATAATGTTGAGATGGTTTTGAACGGAAGCATCATCCATACTAATTGTGGCATGGGGTAGATATGATTTCGAATGAATTTAGGACCATCAAAACCAAGGTCCCCAGAAGAAGAGCTAGACTCTGAAGTCTTACGCTTCTTCTTCTCAGGCTCAGAGGCATGTCGGACAGGGGAAGAGGGAGGAGGAAGGGAAGAGGCAAAAGTTACCACAATGGGATGAGAAGAGGTCCCCAGGTACCAAGGAGGAGGAGGAAGAGGAGGAGGGTGAACGCCAACAGCCCTAGCAGCATCAACTCGGGCCCGAGACCTCCTCTTGGCCTCCTAGACCCTTTGATATGAGTCACTTGAACCTTTCTTCACTATCTCTGAAAAATAGAAAACAAAAAGATCAATCTACAAGTCGGAACCATTAAATGAAGTCAGAAATCGTCAAATTCAACAACACAGCTACCTAATTGGGTTCGCACGAAACTCGGAGACCCCTGAAGAAATTTTTTGGTATCCAGATAGGGGGCTCTCCCCCAAACTTCCCGGAAGAACCCTACTATGGCCTCTTCAACCTCATCCAAATCATCAAGACTGTACTTCTCTACAGGAGAAGCCTTCAGCCAATACAGAGGGAAGAGGGGATTGGAATCTTCATCAAGAAAGAAGGGATGGTGACCCTCTACTGCTAGGACTTTAAAAAAGAAATTCTTGAAGTCGTGGAAGGACTCGTCAAACATGGAAAAAACTTTCTGACCTTGAATGGCCTGGAAAGAAATCCACTGAAGATTTTCGGATAGAAGATGTAAAACATATCTTGGACATTTTAGAAATTCGAAACTGAAAGAAAAGCATTTTGCATAAATTGGAAATCCATTAGGTTTTTTTCATCTTTTTTTTCTTTCTTTTTTATAAAAAAGAAAGAAAAAAAAGATGAAAAAAACCTAATGGATTTCCAATTTATGCAAAATGCTTTTCTTTCAATTTCGAATTTCTAAAATGTCCAAGATATGTTTTACATCTTCTATCCGAAAATCTTCTATTTTCATAAGGTTTTCGTGACTGGTATTAAAAAGGTCCAATAATGTATGTATATTGGACCTTTTGAGACAATTATAGATCCTGGGAGGCAATTCTAATTGGTCAATAAAAAAAGATTTTAATTCTATCTCTTTTTGTTTTTTCTTAGTTTAGTCAATGTATCATGAAAAGCTATTGCACTGATCGGGGGCGTAAAAAAAATGGCAAAAAACCGACGCTTGCTGAAGGTGAAGTTTACAAATAAAAAAGAAATTCCTTCTGTCGTGTATCCCCCCACTGAAGGACTTGGTCATATGGAAAAGATAGAAAAAGATCTTCAAGGAGGTCGGAAAGTTTAATCCTCGGCTAACAAGCTGGTAAATCTTCATAAAACCCCAAGAGTTGGGGTGAAGCTGAATAGGAGCTACTCGGTAATGGTTCAAAACTTCTATCTCAAAGTCGGAAAAAGGAAGAAAAACCCCCATACGAGTGAAGAGACTCTCATACATAAAGAAGAAATGAGGGTCAGCATCGGCAACCCTCCTAAAGCAGACCCAGTCATCAGGACCCTGGGCAATCAACTCATACTTGGGCTCGTCATCATCAGGGCCACAGATTCTATGGTGGGTGCGGAGGTCGGTGATATAATTTGTGTCTACTAAGGGTTCTTCCCCTAGAACAGTAACATGTACCCACTCAGAAACCGAAGAACACATCTTTTCGACAAAAAGTAGTTAAAAAAGACGACAAAGACCTACAGAGGAAAATGAAAAGAAAGAATCAAACAGGGTCCCTAAAAGGGCGAAAGCAACCTCTCTAAAGAATGGAACTATCAAAGCTACCAACTGACTCACTACGAACTCCTCTAAGAATGCAAAATATAATATCCCATAATAAATAAGAGAAGGAAAAAGCTAACCTTCGAATATGGACGACCAGAAACGGCAGCAAAGCACTCCAAGAAGGAAGGAAGGAAAAAGCTTCTCTTTGAGAGAATAAGGATTGCAGAAATTCATAAGACAAAAGAAAACAGAGGAAAGTGAGGGAAAAGTATTTATAAACTCGCCAGGGGCATAATGATAAATCAACGCGATCATCAAAAGAAACGCACCGTTACCAATGTAACTTCTCCCCACGTGTAAATGCGAAACCCCCAACAGACACGATGTTTGATTAGACATGACTGTTGAGGAAATTTGAATCAGGTCAGTCTTAAAAATCACATCGGTTTCAAAACCGAGTTTAAATACTCGAATCCCACTCATTAATAAAAGAGATCGGACTCGGGTAGGGGCACTGTTCATACCCTGGCCCAACACCAGGGCCCAGGTCCATGTAATCCAAAAAAGGCCCAATCCCAAGATTGGACTTCGCTACTCACCAACCTCATTAGAAGAGGTCGGATTCGACACAGACTCCACCCTGAGGAAGTCGGGATCGAAGGTTAGCTGGCAGATAACACTTATTCGAATAAGTAACTGCCCCTAAAATCTCTCAACCCACTTCCAGGAGTCATATCCCAACATCCTAAGATAAAGGGTAAGGAGGAACTTCTCCAACAGTGGTTATTGGTTCACCACTATAAATACACCGACACCCCTCAGGTACCTCTAAGTTCCAATACTATTAAAACATGCTTAAACCCTTTGCTGACTTAGGCATCGGAGTGTCCTTGCAGGTACCACCCTCCATTCTTTTATACACACACGTCAGACGGCGGCTCCCTGACGCGAATCAAGTCAGAGACCTCCTCCTCTAGGGGATTGGGCCAACCTTACAAGTCCAATCCATCAATCTCCAGTTATCCAACGTAACAATATCTAATATATAAATTAAAAATAAATCCAAGTTAAATATTTTTCATTTTGATCTGTGCAGCTCGTCAAAATTATTTAAGTCGGTAACTAAACCCACCTTAATTAATTGTCATATAGCACATATTAATTAAATAGTTTTGAAACTTAAATGCACAAAATGTTTTTTATTAGCAAACACTAACATTTTAAAATATTATTTTTCCTAAATCATTTTTAGTAGAAAATAAAATTATTCTACTGTTAAATTATTTTGCCTAAATTCTTAACAAGCCCAACACAAATTCGACTCCATGTGTAATATAATTAAGTGAACATACATTGAAATTAACTTATTCACGACTTTGGCTGGGTGTTCAAGCTAAGTTTCATTTGTTACCATTACATTTTAAATAACAAAGCTGAATAATTTAAAGAAAAAAATTAAAAAGCAAAAATCCTCTTTTAAAAATTCTTATTTTCTCTCAAATTTATTAATTACTATTACTACTAAATAACAAAGCTGAATAATTTTTCACTAGATAATTATTTTCATAAGAGTTTATAATTCATCATTTAATTATTTTATTTGACAAGTTATAAAGTGTGATTGATTCTTGTAATATTTATCTCAAAAATAAAATTGTAATATATATTGAAATAGAATAATTTTAATTATCATATGATTCTATTTTTAAAAAATTATTGTCCGAGTAAATTTTTTAATTATGTTTTTTTATGGTTATATGAAATTAATCATTTTTAATATCATTATTAGATATATTTTAATAGAAATTAAAAATAATGACCATAAATGCAATAGTTTTAAATGTATTATCATAAATTTAATAAATACATTTATAGTATCATTTATTAAATATGCTTAATTTTAACCATTAAACTAATCCAATAATTATAAATACATTCTGATATAAGAATGTCATTCTCATCTCTCTCTCTCTCTCTGTTAGGAAATTATTTTGATTTTTTAATTTATTTGTAGACAATACATATATTAATTATAATCACAAATTAGGCTATTTTAAATTAAATGACTTATATAATGATGATCTCATTTATTGTTATAAATGCTAAATTGAATAAGTTATTATTACTTTTGATTTGAAATTAAATGAGAATAAAACCAGATATTATCTTTTGTTCTTTAGATAATTATCTTTTGGATTTTAGATATATTATCTTTTGGACTTTAGATATTATTTTATTTGGGTTTTAGACTTTAATGAGTGCCATGCTTAAATATAAATAGGTCTTCAGGGTTTCAGTCTCCAATATACCAAAGCCGTCTTTGTTGCTCTTTCCCCATCAGAAAAGTTATAATTCAGCCGCCTAGGGATATAGAAGGCTTTGGTTGAGGAAGATCGAAAGAACCACAAGATCCAAATCTTTCCATCAATTTCTGACTTTTATAAGTAAAGGTACGCTTTCGCATTGTGAGATATTTTTAGTGATTTAATATGGATGATTTGAATTAATAAAATAATTTATTTCAATAAGTGATATCAAAATCATCTATGATTGAATCATTCAAAAATAATAAATTTATTTTGTTTGTATCCGATTTTTCGATTTAGATTTGTGGAATCAAATTTAAATCCATGAGGTTTCTATTCTCTTGCCTAAGAGCGGATTTCAATATTTATTAATAGAATGATATTATATACATTGAATAAAATATATATTTATCATGAGGTTCTCAAGAAAATTTTATAAATTTTGATCCTGTTACGTCAAGCATGACAATTGATATATTAATTGAATATATGTATTTTGTATTTATTAAATTATAATTGTCTCAGATTTAATTGTGTGTGCCATTAATTTACCAAATTAATGGATTATTCTCTTAGATATAAGGATTAATATGTATATAATTATATCACTTATGTGAATATTAATTGATCCAAAAAGAGATTTATATTTAGCCAAGTTATGTGTACATATTAATAATAAAATTAATTATTACATAAGGAAATTAGTAATAATTTGAATTATTATACCATCTATTTTATAAAGATTTTGTTTTAGAATAAATTGATTGAATATTATGCTGCAAAGTAATTTCTTTGTGAAAATTGATTTATTTAAAACATAAGGAATATGGTGATATATAATTCATACGAATATTGGTCAGCCCAAAGGAAGGTCTATATTTAGCCGAACTATATACACATATTGATAGTAAATACATGTTTGGGTAACTAATTAAGAATAAAGTAATGCTTATTATTTATGCAGACAATAATCAGCCCAAAGGAAGTTTATTGTTTGGCCAAATAATAAGCATTGCACACTTTTGTTTATTTTCTATTAATTATGCGGTCAATGATCGGCCCAAAGGAAGGTTATTGTTTGGCCAATTAATAGAAAATGTATGCGGTAATAAATAGGTTGCGAAGTTTAATTTTCTATGTGCGCATTCAGTCGGTCCAAAAAAAGGCTTAATGTGTGACAGAAATTTTGACAATATTTTATTACTGCAATGAGAGTATCACTTACAGTTAATTTTTCTATCCAAAGATTGAAAATTCATGTTGTTCTAGATATCTCAATATGGATTTTTTCCCATTATTTAACTAATGTTTACTGCATGTTCCTTTTGTTCTAATCCAGAAACTATGACTTTAGCTACCAATATTTCTGCACAAATTAGCAGTATTCCTATGCTTAATGGTTCAAACTTTAAAGTTTGAAAAGATACCGTAGAGATTGTCCTCGGTTGTATGGATCTGGATATAGCTCTTCGAGAGGAGAAACCCATTTCCACTCCAGAAAATCTCAATGAGGTTAAAATAGAGAAGTGGGAGAGATCCAATCGAATGAGCATTATAATCATAAAGCGCTCAATTCCTGAGGCATTTCGGGGCTCAATTACCGAGGATAAAAATGCTAAACAGTTCTTGAAAGATGTCGAAAAATTCTTTAGTAAGAATGAAAAGGCGGAGGCAAGTAGCCTTTTGAGCAAACTTGTCTCCATGAGGTATAAAGGTAAATGGAATATTAGGGAGTACATTATTGTAATGTCTCATCTTACTTCAAAATTGAAAGCACTAAAGTTAGAGTTGTCTGAAGACTTACTCGTGCATTTTATTTTGATCTCCCTACCTGCACACTTTGGAGAATTCAAAGTGAGTTATAACACTCTGAAGGACACTTGGTCCTTAAAATGAGCTTATATCTCACTGTGTGCAAGAAGAAGAGAGGCTGCAGCAAAGATAAGACTGAAAGTGCTCACATAACTTCATCTTCTCAATATAAAAGAAAGCATGATACTGATAAAGCACTATTTTATGGTTTATCTTGTGTTGGATTGAGTAGGTTTTTATCAGATTCTTCCTACACTTATTCATGTGAATGGCATAATTTTACAATTCCTTCCCAATTTGGTTCTATGGTTGAAAGACTTGCTTCTTAAGCCTTTAAATTGTGTATTTTTAATTCTTTTTATACCATTCGATGCCGTGATCCGTGCGTTAAGTGTTTTTAGGCTATATAGGGCAGGAATGGCTTAGAGGATGGAGAGAAAGCTTGCATAAATGGAATGAGCACAAGAATTAAAGGAGACAACCAGCGAAGAGCGACGCATGCGTGTACCTGACGCGTGCGCATGATTTGGAGAGCTGCACAACGACGCGTGCGCGTACCTAACGCGTGCACGTACCTGACGCGTACGCGTGACACGCGAAGAGGACCATCGACGCGTACGCATGACCTACGCATACGCGTGATATGCGTGACGTACAATAGTTGCAGAAAATGCTGGGGGCGAATTTGGGCCGAGTTTTGACCCAATTTTTTGCCCAGAAACACAGACTAGAGACAAGAAACAGCAGAGACTCAACACAGATTGACACATTCACAAAAATTCTTAGTTTTAGTTTTAGTTTTGGAATTCTTGGAGAAAATTTACCACTTCCTCTAGGGTTCTTCATATTCATAGACTATGAAGTTTAGCATTACAGTTTGTTTTCTTATTCCTTTTATTCCTTTATTTACCATTCATGTTATTCAGAGTTGTTTATGGATATTTGGCATTTTAGATCTATTAATGCAAAGAACATCTTTTTCATTTAATTTTCTTGTTTATTTAATTGCTTTCAATTGAATTTCAATTATCATGTCTCTTTTCTATTCCCTTTTTATGTCAACAACGAAGATGGCATTCATGTTAACAGAGTAGACTCCTAACTTGACTTGGGAGTGGATTAAAATGAGACCCTTGAGTTGGAATACTGAAGAATCAATTACTAATTGCTTATTGTTGACCTGCTATGAAGTCACTAACGCTAATCCTTCCCAAGGGAGAGGATTAGGACTCGTGAATAGAAGTTGGCTTAACTACTTGACTTTTCCTTATTCGATAAGGGTTAACTGGGTAGAAACAACAATCAATTATTAACTGATTTTGGAAAAATCCAACAAAGATAGAACTTCCAATTTATTTACTTTAATTCTTGCCTCCAACTTCAAATCTCTCAGAAACCTCCTGATCAATAATTAGCACCATCTTAGCAACTCGTTGGGAGATGACCTGGAATTCATACTCCCAGTATTTTATTCTTATATTGTGACAAACCCTTTTTAAATTGATACGCGGAACCTTTGTTGGTTAAGAACTATACTCGCAACGTCGGTTCATTATAAATTCTTAATCCACAGTTTTTCGCCATGTCAATTTTTGGCGCCATTGCCGGAGTTGCAATAGTGTGCTAGATTATTGATTAGTGTAAATAATTTTAATTTTTCGTACTTGCTTATTTTCTTTTATTTTATTACCATGAGCTGCATGTTTCTTTCATTGAATGACGCGTTCACTACCTGATCCGAGCTTATCCGCGTTTGACCCTGAAATTGAAAGAACTATTTCACGTATAAAGCGAGCTTGGCGTCGGTTGGTGTTCACTAGTCATCTCCTTAGTTTCTTGTGTTCCTTCCATTTTTGCAAGCTTCCTCTCCATTCTATAAGCCATTCCTGCCCTATCAAGCCTGAAACACTTAACACACGGATCACGGCATCGAATGGTATAAAGGAGAATTAAAATACACAATAAAAAGATCTCTAGGAAGCAAGTTTTCAACCATAGAACAACTTTGGGAAGGAATTGTAATATCATGCTAATCATATGAACAAGCGGATAAAGACTTGATAAAACCACTCAATTAAACACAATATAAATCATAAAATAATGGTTTATCAATTGGTCTTATCTGAGGATGAATCTGAAACATCACTTAAGAAAGAAACAAGCTCCTTTTCTACTGATTTTGTTGATTGGTGCACGGAATTGTGATCACACTTTTCACAACTCCGGTACAACTAACCAGCAAGTGCACTGGGTCATCCAAGTAATAAAACCTTACGCGAGTAAGGGTCGATCCCACAGAGATTGCCAGCTTGAAGTAAGGTATGGTCATCCTGTAAATCTTAGTCAGGCGGATTCAATTGGTATTGAGTTTTTATAATTGAAAGATAAATAGACGTAAATTAAAATAAAGATACTTATGTAATTCATTGGTGGGAATTTCAAATAAGCGTTTGGAGATGCTTTATTGCTTCTGAACCTCTACTTTCCTATTGTCTTCATCCAATCATGCGTGCTCCCTTCCATGACAAGCTGTATGTTGGTGGATCACCATTGTCAATGGCTACCATCCATCCTCTCAGTGAAAATGGTCCAGGTACAGTTTTTGTACAGCTAATCAACTGTCGGATCTCTCGTCTCGGATGAAAAATACAAGGCACAGCTACCGCACGGCTAATCATCTGTCGGTCCTTACTTGTGTCAGAATAGGATCTCTCTATCCTTTTGCACACTGTCACTGCACCCAACATTCATGAGTTTGAAGCTCGTCACAGTCATCCCGTCCCAGATCCTACTCGGAATACCACAGACAAGGTTTAGACTTTCCGGATCTCAAGAATGCTGCCAATTGGTTCTAGCCTCTACCACGAAGGTTCTAATCTTACGGATTCGAATGCTCTGTTGTCAGGAGAGGCAAGTCAAATCCGTGGATCAGAGACCCAAGAGACTATACTCCGGCTGTCATCCAATGACTACGTTGAACATCATGTAGACCGCTTGTGGTTGTCAGGCACGCGGATCTTGGCTAAGTGAGTAACGAATATAGTGGGTGATTGTCACGGATCACCCCTTTATTCTGACTTAACTAAATTAAGTACAAGAGTATATCTTAGAGAAGAAGTAAGTGTGAATTGAAAGAAAAACAATAGTACTTGCATTAATTCATGAAGAACAGCAGAGCTCACACCTTAATCTATAAGGTGTAGAAACTCCACTGTTAGAAAATACATAAGAGAAGAAGGTCTAGGCATGGCTAAATGGCCAGCCTCCCAAATGTAGAAAATGGCATTAGCCTTCAAATACAATAATAAAAAGTGCTATTTATACTAAACTAGTTACTAAGGATTATAGAAAATAAGTAACTAAGTACAGATAGTGCAGAAATCCACTTTCAGAGCCCACTTGGTGTGTGCTTGGGCTGAGCATTGAGCTTTACACGTGCATAGGCATTTTCTAGAGTTAAACGCCAGCTTGGATGCCAGTTTGGGCATTTAACTCCAGTTTTGGTGCCAGCTTTGGCGTTTTACGCCAGAAAAGGGTCTCTGGCTGGCATTTGAACGCCAGTTTGGGCCATCAAATCTCGAAAAAAGTATAGACTATTATATATTTCTGAAAAGCCCAAGATGTTAGCTTTCTATCCCAATTGAGAACGCGTGCATTGGACTTCTGTAGCTCCAGAAAAATGCGTTTGAGTGCAGGGAGGTCAGAATCCAACAGTATCTGCAGTCCTTTCTCAGCCTCTGAATCAGATTTTTGCTCTGATCAGATCCCTCAAATTCAGCCAGAAAATACCTAAAATTACAGAAAAACACACAAACTCATAGTAAAGTCCAGAAATATGATTTTTGCATAAAAACTAATAAAAATATAATAAAAAGTAACTAAAACATACTAAAAGCTACCTAAAAATAATGCCAAAAAGCGTATAAATTATCCGCTCATAACAACACCAAACTTAAATTGTTGCTTGTCCCCAAGCAACCAAAAACAAAATAAGATAAAAAAAGAAGAGAAAATACAATAAATTTCAAAAATATCAATGAAGATTAGTTTTAATTAGATAAGCGGGACTAGTAGCTTTTTTCCTCTGAATAGTTTTGGCATCTCTCTATCCATCGGAGTTCATAATTGTTGGCCTCTTTAGGAACTCAGAAATACAGATAATGTTATTGATTTTTCTAGTGAAGTTCTTTTTTATTCTTGAACACAGCTACTTTATGAGTCTTAGCCGTGACCCTTAGCATTTTGTTTTCCAGTATTACCACTAGATACATAAATGCCACGGATACATAACTGGGTAAACCTTTTCAGATTGTGACTCTGCTTTGCTAGAGTCCCTAGTTAGAGGTGCCCATAGTTCTTAAGCACACTCTTTTGCTTGGGATCATGAATTTTACCACTTAGTCTCAAGCTTTTCACTTGGACCTTCATGACACAAGCACATGGTTAGGGACAGCCTGATTTAGCCGCTTAGGCCAGGATTTTATTCTTTTTGGGCCCTCCTATCCACTGATGCTCAAAGCTTTGGATCCTCTTTACCCTTGCCTTTTAGTTTAAAGGGTTACTGGCTTTTTTATTTTTTTTTCCGCAAGCTTTTTCTTTTCACAGCTTTTCTTGCTTCAAGAATCAGTTTTATGATATTTCATATCACCAATAACATGTATCCTTTTTCATTATTCTTTCAAGAGTCAACTTTTCTTAATTCCAATTTCAAACATGCACTGTTTAAGCATACATTTAGAAAGTAAGAAGTATTGCCACCACATCAAAATAATTAAACTAATTTCAAGATAAATTTTGAAATTCATACACTTCTTATTCTTTTGCAAATAAAAACATTTTTCATATAAGAAAGGTGCAAGATTCATGGAATCATTCATAGCTTTAAGACATATAATCTAAACACTAATGATCATGTAAGAAAGACACAAACATAGACAAAACATAAAGCATAGAAACAAAAAACAGAAAAACAAATAACAAGGAAATTAAAGAACGGGTCCACCTTAATGACGGCGGCTAGTTCGTCCTCTTGAAGATCCTACGGAGTGCTTCAGCTCCTTGGTGCACGGAATTGTGATCACACTTTTCACAACTTCGGTACAACTAACCAGCAAGTGCACTAGGTCGTCCAAGTAATACCTTACGTGAGTGATGAGCGGATAATTTATACGCTTTTTGGCATTATTTTTAGATAGTTTTTAGTAGGATCTAGCTACTTTTTAGTACATTTTTATTAGCTTTTAAGAAAATTTCACATTTCTGGACTTTACTATGAGTTTGTGTGTTTTTTTGTGATTTCAGGTATTTTCTGGCTGAAATTGAGGGATCTGAGCAAAAATCTGATTCAGAGGCTGAAAAAGGACTGTTGATGCTGTTAGATTTTGACCTCCCTGCAATCGAAATAGATTTTTTGGAGCTATAGAAACCCAAATGGCGCGCTCTCAATTGCGTTGGAAAGTAGACATCCAGTGCTTTTCAGCAATATATAATAGTCTATACTTTGCTCGAATTTTTACGACGCAAACTGGCATTCAAACTCCAACTTCCTACCCTATTCTGGCGTTAAACGCCAAAAACAAGTTACAAGCTGGAGTTAAAAGCCAAAAACAGGCTACAAACTGGCGTTTAAACTCCAAGAGAAGTCTCTACACATGAAAGCTTCAATGCTCAGGCCAAGCACACACCAAGTAACTAGTCTAGTATATATAGGACTTTTTTGTAAACCCTAGTAACTAGTCTAGTATAAATAGGACTTTTTACTATTATATTTTCATGCTGGAATCTGTGGACGTTTAGTCCTTAGACATTAGGGGCAGGCCTCACAGCCATGCCTGGACCTTTATCACTTATGTATTTTCAACAGTGGAGTTTCTACACACCATGGATTAAGGTGTGGAGCTCTGCTGTTCCTCGAGTGTTAATGCAATTACTACTATTTTCTATTCAATATATGCTTATTCCTGTTCTAAGATATCCATTCGCACACAAGAACATGATGAATGTGATGATTATGTGACGCTCATCATCATTCTCAACCTATGAACGCGTGCCTGACAAACACTTCTGTTCTACATGAAAACAAGCTTGAATGCATATCTCTTAACCTCCTGGTTCACGATCAGAGTCTTCGTGGTATAGGCTAGAATCAATTGGCAGCATTCTTGAGATCCGAAAAGTCTAAACCTTATCTGTGGTATTCCGAGTAGGATCTATGATGGGATGACTGTGACGAGTTTCAAACTCGTAAGTGTTGGGCGTAGTGACAGATGCAAAAGGATCATTGGATCCTATTCCAACATGAGTGAGAACCGACAGATGATTAGCCGTGCGGTGACAGCGCATTTAGACCATTTTCACTGACAGGACGGACAGTAGCCATTGACAACGGTGATCCCCCAACATACAGCTTGCCATAGAAGGAGTATGAAGGATTGGATGAAGGCAGTAGGAAAGCAGAGATTCAGAAGGAACAACGCATCTCCATGCGCTTATCTGAAATTCCTACCAATGACTTACATAAGTATCTCTATCTTTCTTTTATGGTTATTTATCTTTTAATTATCAAAGCTCTATAACCATTTGAATCCGCCTGACTGAGATTTACAAGATGGCCATAGCTTGCTTCAAGCTGACAATCTCCGTGGGATCGACCCTTACTCACGTAAGGTTTATTACTTAGACGACCCAGTGCACTTGCTGGTTAGTTGTGCAAAGTTGTGAAAAAGTGTTGAGATTACAATTGTGCGTACCAAGTTGTTGGCGCCATTGAGATCACAATTTTATGCACCAAGTTTTTGGTGCCGTTGCCGGGGATTGTTTGAGTTTGGACAACTGACGGTTCATCTTGTTGCTCAGATTAGGTAATTTTCTTCTTGTTTTAACCATTATTTTATTTTCAAAAAAGTTTCCAAAAATCTTTCAAAATTTTTCTTCTTTTTTCTGTTTTTCTAAAAATAATTTTCGAAAAATCCAAAAAATTTTATAAAATCATAAAATCAAAAATATTTTATGTTTCTTGTTTGAGTCTAGAGTCAAGTTTTAAGTTTGGTGTCAATTGCATCTTTTTAATTTCAAAAAAAAATTTGAAAAAATTTATGCATTGCATTCTTCATGATCTTCAAGTTGTTCTTGACAAGTCTTCTTGTTTGATCTTCATATTTTCTTGTTTTGTGTCTTTTGTTATTTTTCATACGCATTTTTTAATTATTAGCGTCTAAACATGAAAAATCTCTAAATTTGGTGTCTTGCATGTTTTTCTTTTCTTGAAAATTTTTCAAAAATAAGTTTTTAATGTTCATCATGATCTTTAAAGTGTTCTTGGTGTTCATCTTGACATTCATAGTGTTCTTGCATGCATCATTTGTTTTAATCCAAATTTTTCATGTCTTGAGTCATTTAGTTGTTTTTCTCTCTCCTCATTAAAAAATTCAAAAAAAAATCAAAAAATATCTTTCCCTTATTTCACTCATAAATTTCGAAATCTTTGGGTTGACTTAGTCAAAAAATTTTAAAATAAGTTGTTTCTTGTTAGTCAAGTCAAGATTTCAATTTTAAAAATCTTATCTTTTCAAAACGTTTTCAAAAATCAAATCTTTTTCATTTTTCTTTTATATTTTCGAAAAAATTTTAAAATTGATTTTCAAAATCTTTTTCTTATCTTTATTTCATAATTTTTCGAAATTATTACTAACAATTAATGTCTTGATTCAAAAATTTCAAGTTTGTTACTTTCTTGTTAAGAAATGTTCAATCTTTAAATTTTAGAATAATATCTTTTAGTTTCTTGTGAGTCAAGTCATTAATTCTGATTTTAAAAATTAAATCTTTTTCAAAATAAATTTCAATCATATCTTTTCAATTATATCTTTTCAAACATATCTTTTTCAAATCATATCTTTTACAAAATCAATTTCAAAATCTTTTCTAACTTCTTATCTTTTCAAAATTGATTTTCAAATCTTTTTTTTCAATTAGCAACTTAACTTTTTGTTTGATTTTTGAAATTCTTATCTTTTTCAAAACCACCTAACTACTTTTCTCTCTCTAATTTTCGAAAATCACCTTCCTCTTTTTCAAAATTCTTTTTAATTAACTAATTGTTTTAAATTTTAATTATATTTTACCTCTTCTCTTAATTTTCGAATTTTAACTAATAATTAAAATAAAAATAAAAATATTTTTTCTTTTTTAATTAAAATTTGAATTTTCTTATCTCTCTTTCATCTCTTTCTATTTATTTATTCATTTACTAACACTTCTCTTCATCTTAAAATTCGAACTCTCTCTTTCTCTCTGTGTTCAAATTTTTCCCTTCTCTCTTCTCTCTTCTTCTACTCACATAAAGGAACCTCTATATCTGGGTAAAGAGAATCCCTATTATTTTCTGTTCTCTTCTTTTTCATATGAGGAGGAGCAAGGACAAGGACATTCTTGTTGAAGCTGACCCTGAGCCTGAAAGGACTTTAAAGAAGAAGCTAAGAGAAGCTAAAGCACAACAATCTAGAGAAAATCTTACAGAGAATCTCGAAAAATAAGTAATGGCCGAACCCAACAACAATGCAAGGAAGATGCTTAGTGACTTCACTGTACCAAATTCCAACTTCCATGGAAAAATCATCTCAATCCCTACCATTGGAGCAAACAACTTTGAGCTAAAGCCTCAATTAGTTTCTCTGATGCAACAGAATTACAAGTTTTATGGACTTCCATCAAAAGATCATTTTCAGTTCTTAACTGAATTCTTACAGATTTGTGATACGGTTAAGACCAATGGAGTTGATCCTGAGGTCTACAAGCTTATGTTTTTTCCTTTTGCTGTAAGAGACAAAGCTAGAACATGGTTGGACTCTCAACCTAGAGATAGCCTGAACTCTAGGGATAAGTTGGTCACGGCTTTCTTAGCCAAGTTCTTTCCTCCTCAAAAGCTGAGCAAGCTTAGAGTGGATATTCAAACCTTCAGGCAGAAAGAAGGTGAATCCCTCTATGAAGCTTGGGAAAGATACAAGCAACTGACCAAAAAGTGTCCTTCTGACATGCTCTCAGAATGGACCATCCTGGATATATTCTATGATGGTCTGTCTGAATTGTCTAAGATGTCATTGGACCATTCTGCAGGTGGATCTATTCACCTGAAGAAAATGCCTGCAGAAGCTCAGGAACTCATTGAAATGGTTGCAAATAACCATTTCATGTACACCTCTGAAAGGAATCCTGCGAATAATGGGACGCCTCAGAGGAAGGGAGTTCTTGAAATTGATACTCTGAATGCCATATTGGCTCAGAATAAAATGTTGACTCAACAAGTCAATATGATTTTTCAGAGTCTGAATGGATTTCAAAATGCATCCAATAGTGCTAAAGAAGCATCTTTTGAAGAAAAAGCTTATGATCCTGAGAACCCTACAATGGCAGAGGTGAATTACATGGGTAAAGCATATGAAAACATCTATAATTCCTCATGGAGAAATCATCCAAATTTCTCATGGAAGGATCAACAAAAGCCTCAACAAGGCTTTAATAATGGTGGAAGAAACAGCTTTAGCAATAGCAAGCCTTTTCCATCATCCTCTCAGCAACAGACAGAGAATTCTGAGTAGAATCCATCTAGCTTACCAAATATAGTCTCTGATCTATCTAAGGCCACTCTAAGTTTCATGAATGAAACAAGGTCCTACATTAGAAATTTGGAGGCACAAGTGGGCCAGCTGAGTAAAAGAGTCACTGAAACTCCTCCTAGTACTCTCCCTAGCAATACCGAAGAGAATCCAAAAAGAGAGTGCAAGGCCATAACCTTACTTGGTGTGGCCGAACCTATGGAGGAGGAGGAGGACGTGAATTCTAGTGAGGAAGACCTCATGGGACGTCCTCTGGACAACAAGGAGTTCCCATTTGAGGAGCCAAAGGAATCTGAGGCTCATATAGAGACCATAGTGATTCCTTTGACATTCCTTTTACCATTCATGAGCTCTGATGACTATTCATCTTCTGAAAAAGATGAAGACATTATTGAAGGGTAAGTTGTCCAATATTTAGGAGCAATCATGAAGCTGAATGCCAAGGTATTTGGTAATGAGACTTGGGAGGATGAACCTCCATTGCTCATTAATGAACTGAATACCTGGGTTCAGCAAACTTTACCTTAAAAGAAACAGGATCCTGGTAAATTCTTAATACCCTGTACCATAGGCACCATGACCTTTGAGAAGGCTCTATATGACCTAGGGTCAGGTATTAACCTCATGTCACTCTCTGTAATGGAGAAACTAGGAATCTTTGAGGTACAAGATGCAAGAATCTCACAAGAGATGGCAGACAAATCAATGAAAAAGGCTTATGGACTAGTAGAGGACGTGCTAGTGAAGGTTAAAGGCCTTTACATCCCTGCTGATTTCATAATCCTAGACACTGGAAAGGATGAAGATGATTCTATCAACCTTGGTAGACCTTTTCTAGCCACAGCAAAAGCTGTGATTGATGTTGACAGAGGAGAGTTGGTCCTATAATTGAATGAGGACTACCTTGTATTCAAGACTCAAGGTTCTCCTTCTGTACACATGAAGAGGAAACATGAAAAGCTTCTCTCAATACAGAGTCAAACAAAGCCCCCACATTTAAACTCTAAGTTTGGTGTTGGAAGGCCACAACCAAACTCTAAGTTTGGTGTTAAGAGGCCCCAACCATGCTCTAAATATCTGTGAGGCTCCATCAGAGCCCACTGTCAAGCTATTGACATTAAAGAAGTGCTTATTGGGAGGCAACCCAATTTTTATTTATCTATGTTATTTTATGTTTTCTTTAGGTTGATGATCATGTAGAGTCACAAAAACAACTGCAAAAATCAAAGCAAATTCAAAAATAGCATTAAAAACAGCACACCCTGGAGGAGGAACTTACTAGCATTTAAACACCACTAAGAGTAGCATAATGGGTGTTAAATGCCCAGTCTGGCACTATTCTGGGTGTTTAACGCCAGAAATAGGCACCAAACTGGCGTTTAATGCCAGAAAAGGGCACAAAGCTGGCGTTTAATGCCAGAAATAAGCAACAGCCTGGTGTTAAACGCCAAGAAAGGTATAGAATATGGCGTTTAACGCCAGAAACAAGCAGCAGTCTGGCGTTAAACACCAGGATTGCACAATAGGGGCGTTTTGCACGCCTAAAAGGAGCAGGGATGAGAAATCCTTGACCCCTCAAGATCTGTGGACCCCACAGGATCTCCACCTACCCTACCTCTCTCTTTCTCTCTCTCCCCCTCACACATCTTTATAATACTCTACCCAAAATACCACTGACCTATCAAATCCTATTCTCTTCCCTATATTCTCTTCACCAATCACCTCCATCCCTCTTCCCCAAAAACCCTACCTACCTCACTTTCAAATTCAAACACTTTTCCCTCCCAAACCCACCCAATTCCATTCGTCCCCTCTCCATCTTTTTCCTTATAAATACCCCTCTTCACTCCTTCATTTTCACACATCACAAACACTCTCCTACCACCTTGGCCGAACCTATCTCTCCCTCCATCTCCTCTATTTTCTTCTTCTTCCCCTTCTTTCTTTCTTCTTTTCTCGAGAATGAGCAAACCTTTTAAGTTTTGTGTGGTAAAAGCATTGCTCTTTTGTTTTTCCATAACCATTTATGGCACCTAAGACCGGAGAAACCTCTAGAAAGAGGAAAGGGAAGGCAAAAGCTTTCACCTCCTAGTCATGAGAGATGGAGAGATTCATCTCAAAGGTCCATCGAGACCACTTCTATGAAGTTGTGGCCAAGAAGAAAGTGATCCTTGAGGTCCCTTTCATGCTCAAGAAGAATGAGTATCCGGAGATCCGACATGAAATCCGAAGAAGAGGTTGGGAACTTCTCACCAACCCCATTCAACAAGTCGGAATCTTAATGGTTCAAGAATTCTATGCTAATGCATGGATCACTAAGAACCATGATCAAAGTATGAACCCGAATCCAAAGAATTGGCTTACAATGGTTCGGGGGAAATACTTAGATTTCAGTCCAGAAAATGTAAGGTTGGCGTTCCACTTTCCAATGATGCAAGAAAATGCACGCCTCTACACTAGAAGGGTCAACTTTGATCAAAGGTTAGACCAAGTCCTCATGGACATATGTGCGGAAGGAGCTCAATGGAAAAGAGAATCAAGAGGCAATCCGGTTCAATTGAGAAGACCAGACCTTAAGCCTGTGGCTAGAGGATGGTTGGAGTTCATCCAACACTCCATCATTCCTACTAGCAACCGATTGGAAGTGACTGTGGATCGGGCCATCATGATCCATAGTATCATGATTGGGGAGGAAGTGGAAGTTCATGAGATTATACCTCTAGAACTCTACAAGGTGGCTGACAAGTCCTCCACTTTGGCAAGGTTAGCCTTTCCTCATCTCATTTGTCACCTATACAATTTGGTTGGGATTGACATAGAAGGAGACATCCAAATTGAAGAAAACAAGCCCATCATTAAGAAAAGGATGGAGCAAACAAGAGAGCCCACTCATGGACCTCAACAAGAGCATGAAGAAATTCCTCATGAAATCCCTGAGATGCCTCAAGGGATGCATTTTTCTCCACACAACTATTGGGAGCAACTCAACACCTCTTTGGAAGGCTTGAGTTACAATATAGACCAACTAAGGGTGGAGCACCAAGAGCACTCCATCATTCTCCATGAGATTAGAGAAGATCAAAGAGCTATGAGGGAGGAGCAACAAAGGCAAGGAAGAGACATAGAGGAGCTCAGGTATTCCATTGGATCTTCAAGAGGAAGAACAAGCCGCCATCACTAAGGTGGACCCATTCCTTGATTTCCTTATTCTTATTTTTTTGTTTTTCGAATTTGATGCTTTATGTTTGTCTATGTTTGTGTCTTCATTACATGATCATTAGTGTTTAGTGTCTATGTCTTAAGGCTATGAATAATTCCATGAATCCATCACCTCTCTTAAATGAAAAATGTGCCTAATTACAAAAGAACAAGAAGTACTTGGATTTCAAATTTTATCTTGAAATTAGTTTAATTATTTTGATGTGGTGGCAATACTTTTTGTTTTCTGAATGAATGCTTGAATAGTGCATATCTTTTATAGTGAAGTTTATGAATGTTAAAATTGTTGGCTCTTGAAACAATGATAAACAAAGAGAAATGTTATTGATAATCTGAAAAATCATGAAACTGATTCTTGAAGCAAGAAAAAGCAGTGAAAAAGAAAAAAAGTGGTGAAAAAAAAAAGAATGAAAAAGAAAAAAAGCATGCAAAAAAAGCCAATAGCCCTTTTAAACCAAAAGACAAGGGTAAAAAGGATCCAAGGCTTTGAGCATTAACGGATAGGAGGGCCCAAGGAAATAAAATCCAGGCCTAAGCGGCTAAATCAAGCTGTCATTAACCATGTGCTTGTGTCATGAAGGTCCAAATGAAAAGCTTGAGACTAAGTGGTTAAAGTCGTGATCCAAAACAAAAAGAGTGTGCTTAAGAACTCTGGACACCTCTAATTGGAAACTTTAGCAAAGCTAAGTCACAATCTGAAAAGGTTCACCCAGTTATGTGTCTGTGGCATTTATGTATCCGGTGGTAATACTGGAAAATAAAGTGCTTAGGGTCACGGCCAAGACTCATAAAGTAGCTGTGTTCAAGAATCAACATACTGAACTAGGAGAATCAATAACACTATCTAAAATTCTGAGCTCCTATAGATGCCAATCATTTTGAATTTCAAAGGATAAAGTGAGATGCCAAAACTGTTCAGAAGCAAAAAGCTACTAGCCCCGCTCATCTAATTGGGACTAAGTTTCATTGATATTGTGAGATTTATTGTATATTCTCTTCTTTTTATCCTATTTTATTTTCAGTTGCTTGGGGACAAGCAACAATTTAAGTTTGGTGTTATGATGATCAGATAATTTATACGCTTTTTGGCATTGTTTTTAGATAGTTTTTAGTAGAATCTAGCTACTTTTTAGTACATTTTTATTAGTTTTTAAGCAAAATTCACATTTCTGGACTTTACTATGAGTTTGTGTGTCTGACAAACACTTCCGTTCTACATGAAAACAAGCTTGAATGCATATCTCTTAGCCTCCTGGTTCACGATCAGAGTCTTCGTGGTATAGGCTAGAATCAATTGGTAGCATTCTTGAAATCCAGAATGTCTAAACCTTGTCTGTGGTATTCTGAGTAGGATCTAGGATGGGATGACTATGATGAGCTTCAAACTCGCAAGTGTTGGCCGTAGTGATAGTGTGCAAAAGGATAAATGTATCTTTTTCCAACATGAGTGAGAACCGACAGATGATTAGCCGTGCGGTGACAGTGCATTTGGACCATTTTCACTGAGAGGACGGATGGTAGCCATTGACAACGATGATCCCCCAACATACAGCTTGCCATAGAAAGGAGTTTGAAGGATTGGATGAAGGCAGTAGGAAAGCAGAGATTCAGAAGGAACAACGCATCTCCATGCGCTTATCTGAAATTCCTACAAATGACTTACATAAGTATCTCTATTTTTATTTTATGTTTATTTATCTTTTAATTATCAAAGCTTTATAACCATTTGAATCTGCTTGACTGAGATTTACAAGATGACCATAGCTTACTTCAAGCCGACAATCTTCGTGGGATCGACCCTTACTCACGTAAGGATTATTACTTGGACGACCCAGTTCACTTGCTGGTTAGTTGTGCGAAGTTGTGAAAAAGATAAATAATTGAAAGATAAATAAAGCATAAAATAAAATAAAGATACTTATGTAATTCCTTGGTGGGAGTTTCAGATAAGCGTTTGGAGATGCTTTGTTGCTTCTGAACCTTTGCTTTCCTATTATCTTCATCCAATCATGCGTGCTCCCTTCCATGGCAAGCTGTATGATCCTCTCAGTGAAAATGGTCCGGCTACAGTTTTTGTACAGCTAATCAACTGTCGGATTTCTCGTCTCAGATGAAAAATATCGGGCACAGCTACCGTATGGCTAATCATCTGTCGGTTCTCACTTGTGTCGGAATAGGATCTCTCTATCCTTTTTCACACTGTCACTGCGCCCAACATTCGTGAGTTTGAAGCTCTCCACAGTCATTCCTTCCCAGATCCTACTCGGATACCACAGACAAGGTTTAGACTTTCTGGATCTCAGGAACGCTGCTACTTGATTCTACCTTATACCACTGATGAGCGGATAATTTATACGCTTTTTGGCATTGTTTTTAGTATGTTTTTAGTATGTTTTAGTTAGTTTTTATTATATTTTTATTAGTTTTTAGTTAAAATTCACTTTTCTGGACTTTACTATGAGTTTGTGTGTTTTTCTGTGATTTCAGGTATTTTCTGGCTGAAATTGAGGGACCTGAGCAAAAATCTGATTTAGAGGCTGAAAAGGACTGCAAATGCTGTTGGATTCTGACCTCCCTGCACTCGAAGTGGATGTTCTGGAGCTACAGAAGCCCCATTGGTGCGCTCTCAATTGCGTTGAAAATTAGACATCCTGGGCTTTCCAGCAATGTATAATAGTTTATACTTTGCCTGAGATTTGATGGCCCAAATAGGCGTTCCAAGTCAGCTCAAGAATTCTGGCGTTTAACGCCGGAACTGGCACAAGAATGGGAGTTAAACGCCCAAACTGGCACAAAATCTGGCGTTTAACTCCAAGAAAAGTCTCTACACATGAAAGCTTCAATGCTCAGCCCAAGCACACACCAAGCGGGCCCGGAAGTGGATTTTTATGTAATTTACTCATCCATGTAAACCCTAAGCTACTAGTTCTCTATAAATAGGACCTTTTACTATTGTATTTTCATCTTGGTTCTTCTGGTTCCCTCTCTGGAGCCGAAGCCAATGATCACAATTATCACTTATGTATTTTCAACGATGGAGTTTCTACACACCATAGATTAAGGTTTGGAGCTCTGCTGTACCTCGAGTATCAATGCAATTACTATTGTTCTTCTATTCAATTCAACTTATTCTTGTTCTAAGATATCACTTGTTCCTCAACTTGATGAATGTGATGATCCGTGACACTCATCATCATTCTCACCTATGAACATGTGCCTGACAACCACCTCCGTTCTACCTTCGATTAAGTGGATATCTCTTGGATCCCTTAATCGGAATCTTCGTGGTATAAGCTAGAATTGATGGCGGCATTCAAGAGAATCTGGAAGGTCTAAACCTTGTCTATGGTATTCTGAGTAGGATTCAAGGATTGAATGACTGTGATGAGCTTCAAACTCGCGATTGTGGGGCGTTAGTGGCAGACGCAAAAGAATCACTGGATTCTATTCCGACATGATCGAGAACCGACAGCTGATTACCCGTGCTGTGACAAAGCACGTTGAACATTTTCACTGAGAGGACGGGACTGTAGCCATTGACAACGATGATGCCCAACATACAGCTTGCCATGGAAAGGAGTAAGAAGGATTGGATGAAGATAGTAGGAAAGCAGAGAGACGGAAGGGACAAAGCATCTCCATACACTTATCTGAAATTCTCACCAATGAATTACATAAGTATCTCTATCTTTATTTTATGTTTTATTCATCCTCCATAACCATTTGAATCAGCCTGACTGAGATTCACAAGATGACCATAGCTTGCTTCATACCAACAATCTCCGTGGGATCGACCCTTACTTGCGTCAGGTTTATTACTTGGACGACCCAGTGCACTTGCTGGTTAGTTGTGCAAAGTTGTGATGAAGAGTTGAGATTGCAATTGAGCGTACCATGTTGATGGCGCCATTGATGATCACAATTTTGTGCACCAAGATTTTGGCGCCGTTGTCGGGGACTGTTTGAGTTTGGACAACTGACGGTTCATCTTGTTGCTTAGATTAGGTATTTTTCTTCAGAATTTTTAAGAATGAATTCTA
>NC_029777.3:14062454-14080421 GCF_000817695.3 Arachis duranensis
TTTAGACTGAAGCTTTAGACTAACATTGCATGATTCCTGGAATTCTAATTAAAAGTTTTGATCCTCTTTATTTTCTTTTTCCACATAATTTTCGAAAAAAAAATCCAAAAAAATTACAAAATCATAAAAACTAAAAATATTTCTTGTTTGAGTCTAGTGTCTCATTTTAAGTTTGGTGTCAATTGCATGTTTCTATTCTTCTTGCATATTTCGAATTCAATCATGTGTCTTCATTGATCTTCAAGTTGTTCTTGATGATTTCCTTACTCTGATCTTTAAATTCTCTTGTCTTGAGTGTTTTGTTGTTTCTCATATGCATTCTCAATTTGTTAGTGTCAATATTATACAAACTTCTAAGTTTGGTGTCTTGCATGCATTGTTTATTTGATCTTAGTTGCATTTTGATTATTCCTCATTATTAAAAATTCAAAAAAAATTTTAATTTGTGTCTTTTCAAGTCAATAGTACAAAGAATTGAAGATTCAGAACATATAGCAGAGGAATTACACAGAAAAAGCTGGGCGTTCAAAACGCCCAGTGAAGAAGGAAAACTGGCATTTAAACGCCAGCCAGGGTACCTGACTGGGCGTTTAACGCCCAAAAGGGTAGCATTTTGGGCGTTAAACGCCAGAATGGATACCATTCTGGGCGTTTAACGCCAGGATGGCACAAGAGAGAAGATTTTGTTTTTAATTCAAATTTTTTTCAAGTTTTCATAATTTTTCAAAATCAAATCTTTTTCAAATCATATCTTTTCAATCATATATTTTCAAAATCAATTTCTTTCCATTTTCAAAAATACTTGCTAACAATTAATGATTAGATTCAAACATTTCAAGTATGTTGCCTTTTCTGTTGAGAAAGGTTTAATGTCTGAATCATATCTTTTAAATTTCTTGTTAGCCAAGTCATTAATTTTCAAAATCAAATCTTTTTAAATTATTTTTCAAATCATATCTTCTCAATCATATCTTTTTAAAACTATATCTTTTCAATCATATCTTTTTATCACATTTTTTTCAAAATTAATTTTTCAATCATATCTTTTTGATTTCTAATTTCAAAATCTTTTTCAAAAATCACTTTATTTCTTTCCCAATCTTATTTTTCGAAAATCATTTACCATTTCTTAAAATTTCTTTTAATTAATTCACTTTAATTTTCGAAAATTTCCTCCCCTCTTCTCACATCCTTCTATTTATGGACTAACACTCCTCCTCAATGCACAATTCGAACTCTATCTCTCTTGATAAGCTCGAATTCTTCTATCCCCTCCTTCTATTCTTCTTTTCCTCTGACACCTCAAGGAATCTCTATACTGTGACATAGAGGACTCCATATTTTCTTGTTTTCTTCTCTTTCATATGAGCAGGAACAAAGACAAAGGCATTCTTATTGAAGCTGACCCTGAACCTGAAAGGACCTTGAAGCGAAAGCTAAGAGAAGCTAAAGCACAATTCTCTGTAGAGGACCTAACAGAAATCTTCAAAGAAGAAGACATGGCAGCCAAAAACAACAACAATGCAAACAATGCAAGGAAGGTGCTGGGTGACTTTACTGCACCTACTCCCGACTTCTATGGGAGAAGCATCTCTATCCCTGCCATTGGAGCAAACAACTTTGAGCTTAAGCCTCAATTAGTTTCTCTAATGCAACAGAATTGCAAGTTCCATGGACTTCCATTGGAAGATCCTCATCAGTTTTTAGCTGAATTCTTGCAAATCTGTGACACTGTCAAGACCAATGGGATTGACCCTGAGGTCTACAGACTTATGCTATTCCCTTTTGTTGTAAGAGACAGAGCTAGGATATGGTTGGACTCACAACCTAAAGAAATCCTGAACTCTTGGGAAAAGCTAGTCAATGCCTTCTTGGCAAAGTTCTTTCCACCTCAAAAATTGAGTAAGCTTAGAGTGGAAGTCCAAACCTTCAGACAGAAGGAAGGTGGATCCCTCTATGAAGCTTGGAAAAGATACAAACAATTGATCAGAAAGTGTCCTTCTGACATGCTTTCTGAATAGAGCATCATAGGTATCTTCTATGATGGTCTATCTGAACTGTCCAAGATGTCATTGGACAGCTCTGCTGGAGGATCTCTTTATCTGAAGAAGACGCCTGCAGAAGCTCAAGAACTCATTGAAATGGTTGCAAATAACCAATTCATGTACACTTCTGAAAGGAATCCTGTGAATAATGGGACGAATCAGAAGAAAAGAGTTCTTGAGATTGATACTCTGAATGCCATATTGGCTCAGAACAAAATATTGACCCATCAAGTCAATATGATTTCTCAAAGTCTGTCTAGAATGCAAGCTGCACCAGGCAGTACTAAGGACGCTTCATCTGAAGAAGAAGCTTATGATCCTGAGAACCCTTCAATGGAAGAGGTGAATTACATGGGAGAACCCTATGGAAACACCTATAATCCTTCATGGAGAAATCATCCAAATCTCTCATGGAAGGATCAACAGAGACCTCAACAAGGTTTCAACAATAATAATGGTGGAAGAAACAGGTTTGGCAATGGCAAGCCTTTTCCATCATCTTCTTAGCAACAAACAGAGAGTTCTAAGCAGAGCCACTCTGACTTAGCTACCATGGTCTCTGATCTAATCAAAATCACTCAAAGTTTCATGACTGAAACAAGGTCCTCCATTAGAAACTTGGAGGCACAAGTGGGTCAGGTGAGTAAGAAAGTTACTGAACTCCCTCCTAGTACTCTTCCAAGCAATACAGAAGAGAATCCAAAAGGAGAGTGTAAGGCCATCAACATGGCCGAATTTGGAGAGGAGGAAGAGGCAGTGAGCACCACTGAAGAAGACCTCAATGGACATCCACTGGCCTCCAATGAATTCCCTAATGAGGAATCATGGGAATCTGAGGCTCACATTGAGACCATAGAGATTCCATTGGATTTACTTCTTCCATTCATGAGCTCTGATGAGTATTCTTCCTCTAAAGAGGACAAAGATGTCACTGAAGAGAAAGTTGCTAAGTACCTTGGAGCAATCATGAAGCTAAATGACAAGTTATTTGGTAATGAGACTTGGGAGGATGAACCCCCTTTGCTCACCAAAGAACTGATGACTTAACTAGGCAGAGATTACCTCAAAAGAGACAGGACCCTGGGAAGTTCTCAATACCTTGTACCATAGGCACCATGACCTTTGAGAAGGCTCTGTGTGACCTAGGGTCAAGCATAAACCTCATGCCTCTCTCTGTAATGGAGAAGCTAGGGATCTTTGAGGTGCAAGCTGCAAGAATCTCACTAGAGACGACAGACAATTCAAGAAAACAAGCTTATGGACTTGTAGAGGATGTTCTGGTAAAGATTGAAGACCATTACATCCCTGCTGATTTCATAGTCCTAGAGACTAGGAAGTGCATGGATGAATCTATCATCCTTGGCAGACCCTTCCTAGCCACAGCAAAGGCTGTGATTGATGTTGACAGAGGAGAATTGATCATTCAAGTGAATAAAGAATCCTTTGTGTTTAAGGCTCAAGGATATCCCTCTATAACCATGGAGAGGAAGCATGAAGAGCTTCTCTCAAAACAGAAGGCTCCATGAGGGCCCACTGTCAAGCTACTGACATTAAAGAAGCGCTTGTTGGGAGGCAACCCAATGTTATATTTATCTATTTTCCTTTGTTATTTTATGTTTTCTGTAGGTTGATGATCATGTGAAGTCACAAAATTAATTGAAAAAGCAAAAATAGAATAAAAAACAGAAAGAAAAATAGCCCACCCTAGAGGAAAACTTGTTGGCGTTTAAACGCCAGTGAAGACAGCAAAATGGGCATTTAACGCCCAGTCTGGCACCATTCTGGGCGTTTAACGCCAGAAAGGGGCACCAGACTGGCGTTTAACGCTAGAAATGGGCAAGAAGCTGGCGTTAAACACCAGAAATGGGCACCAACCCAGCGTTTAACGCCAGGATTGGCAGAAGGAGCATTTTTGCTCGCCACTTGGTACAGGGATGAATTATCCTTGACACCTCAGGATATGTGGACCCCACAGGATCCCCACCTACCCCATCACTCTCTCTCTTCTTCACCCATTCACCAATCACCTCAACACCTCTTCCCTAAAAACCCCTCACCTATCAAATCCCACCATTCTCTTCACCACTCACATCCATCCTTCATAAAATCCCACCTACCTCACCATTCAAATTCAAACCACTTTCCCTCCCAAACCCACCCATACATGACCGAACCCTACCCCTCTCTCCACCCCTATATAAACCCATCTTCACCCCCTCATTTTTACACATCATACACACTACTTCTCCCCCTTCTCCATCTCCTCTATTTCTTCTTCTTCTACTCTCTTCTTTCTTCTTTTACTCGAGGACGAGCAAACTTTCTAAGTTTGGTGTGGTAAAAGCATTGCTTTTTGTTTTTCCATAACCATTTATGACATCTAAGGTCGGAGAAACCTCTAGAAAGAGGAAAGGGAAGGCAAAAGCTTCCACCTCTGAGTCATGGGAGATGGAGAGATTCATCTTAAGGGTGCATCAAGACCACTTCCATGAAGTTATGACCATGAAGAAGGTGATCCCCGAGGTCCCTTTCAAACTCAAAAAGAGTGAATATCCGGAGATCCGACAAGAGATCCCACTCATCATGAAATCCCTGAGATGCCTCAAGGGATGCACTTTCCTCCACAAAACTATTGGGAGCAAATCAACACCTCCCTAGGAGAATTGAGTTCCAACATGGGACAACTAAGGGTGGAGCACTAAAAACATTCCATTCTCCTCCATGAAATTAGAGAAGATCAAAGAATCATGAGAGAGGAGCAACAAAGGCAAGGAAGAGATATTGACGAGCTCAAGCACTCCATAAGATCTTCAAGAGGAAGAACAAGCCGCTATCACTAAGGTGGACCCGTTCTTTAATCTCCTTGTCCTTTATTTTTCTATTTTTTGAATTTTTATGTTTATGTTTATCTATGTTTGTGTCTTATGATCATTAGTGTCTTAGTATCTATGCCTTAAAGTTATGAATGTCCTATGAATCCATCACCTTTCTTAAATGAAAAATGTTTTAATTACAAAAGAACAAGAAGTACATGATTTTGAATTCATCCTTGAAACTGGTTTAGTTATTTTGATGTGGTGATAATACTTTTTGTTTTCTGAATGTATGCTTGAACAGTGCATATATCTTTTGAATTTGTTGTTAATGAATGTTAAAAATTGTTGGCTCTTGAAAGAATGATGGAAAAAGGAAAAATGTTACTGAGGATCTGAAAAATCATCAAATTGATTCTTGAAGTAAGAAAAAGCAGTGAAAAGCTTGCAGAAAAAAAAAGAGTATATGCAAAAAAAAAAGTGGGGGGAGAGAAAGAAAAAGAAAGAGCAAGCAGAAAAAGCCAATAGCCCTTTAAACCAAAAGGTAAGGGTAAAAATAAAAAGGATCCAAGGCTTTGAGCATCAGTGGATAGGAGGGCCTACAGGAATAACATCCTGGCCTAAGTGGCTAAACCAAGCTGTCCCTAACCATGTGCTTGTGGCGTGAAGGTGTCAAGTGAAAACTTGAGACTGAGCGGTTAAAGTCATGATCCAAGGCAAAAAGAGTGTGCTTAAGAACCCTGGACACCTCTAATTGGAGACTCTAGCAAAGCTGAGTCACAATCTGAAAAGGTTCACCCAGTTATGTGTCTGTGGCATGTATGTATCCGGTGGTAATACTGGAGAATAGAGTGCTTTGGGCCACGGCCAAGACTCATAAAGTAGCTGTGTTCAAGAATCAACATACTTAACTAGGAGAATCAATAACACTATCTAAATTCTGAGTTCCTATAGATGCCAATCATTCTGAACTTCAAATGATAAAGTGAGATGCCAAAACTGTTCAGAGGCAAAAAGCTACTAGTCCCGCTCATCTAATTGGAGCTAAGTTTTATTGATAATTTGGAGTCTATAGTATATTCTCTTATTTTTATCCTATTTGATTTTCAGTTGCTTGGGGACAAGCAACAATTTAAGTTTGGTGTTGTGATGAGCGGATACTTTATGCGCTTTTTGGCATTGTTTTTAGTATGTTTTAGTTAGTTTTTATTATATTTTTATTAGTTTTTATTTAAAATTCACTTTTCTGGGCTTTACTATGAGTTTGTGTGTTTTTCTATGATTTCAGGTAAGGACTGCAGATGCTGTTGGATTCTGACCTTGCTGCACTCGAAGTGGATTTTCTTGAGCTAAAGAAGCCCAATTGGCGCGCTTTTAATTGCGTTGGAACGTAGACATCCTGGGCTTTCCAGCAATGTATAATAGTTTATACTTTGCCTGAGATTTGATGGCCCAAACAGGCGTTCCAAGTCAGCTCAAGAATTCTGGCATTTAACGCTGGAACTGGCACAAGAATGGGAGTTAAACGCCCAAACAGGCACAAAAGCTGGCGTTTAACTCCAAGAAAAGTCTCTACACATGAAAGCTTCAATGCTCAGCCCAAGCACACACCAAGTGGGCCCGGAAGTAGATTTTTATGTAGTTTACTCATCTTTGTAAACCCTAAGCTACTAGTTCTCTATAAATAGGACCTTTTACTATTGTATTTTCATCTTGGTTCTTCTGGTTCCCTCTCTGGGGCCGAAGCCAATGATCACAATTATCACTTATGTATTTTCAACGGTGGAGTTTCTACACACCATAGATTAAGGTTTGGAGCTCTGCTGTACCTCGAGTATCAATGCAATTACTATTGTTCTTCTATTCAATTCAGCTTATTCTTGTTCTAAGATATCACTTGTTCCTCAACTTGATGAATGTGATGATCCATGACACTCATCATCATTCTCACCTATGAACATGTGCCTGACAACCACCTCTGTTCTACCTTCGATTAAGTGGATATCTCTTGGATCCCTTAATGGGAATCTTCGTGGTATAAGCTAGAATTGATGGCGGCATTCAAGAGAATCCGGAAGGTCTAAACCTTGTCTGTGGTATTCTGAGTAGGATTCAAGGATTGAATGACTGTGACGAGCTTTAAACTCGTGATTGTGGGGCGTTAGTTACAGACGCAAAAGAATCACTGGATTCTATTCCGACATGATCGAGAACCGACAGCTGATTAGCCGTGCTGTGACAGAGCGCGTTGAACATTTTCACCGAGAGGACGGGACTGTAGCCATTGACAACGGTGATGCCCAACATACATCTTGCCATGGAAAGGAGTAAGAAGGATTGGATGAAGACAGTAGGAAAGCAGAGAGACGGAAGGGACAAAGCATCTCCATACGCTTATCTGAAATTCTCACCAATGAATTACATAAGTATTTCTATCTCTATTTTATGTTTTATTCATCCTCCATAACCATTTGAATTAGCCTGACTGAGATTTACAAGATGACCATAGCTTGCTTCATACCAACAATCTCCGTGGGATCGACCCTTACTCGCGTAAGGTTTATTACTTGGACGACCCAGTGCACTTGCTAGTTAGTTGTGCGAAGTTGTGATAAAGAGTTGAGATTGCAATTGAGCGTACCATGTTGATGGCACCATTGATGATCACAATTTCGTGCACCAACCATGAAGGTTCTAACCTCACGGATTTGAATGCCCTGTTGTCAGGAGTGGCGATTCAGATCCGTGGATCAGAGACCCTAGAGAAAATGCTCCGGCCGTCGTCCAATGACTACGCTGAATATCATGTAGACCGCTTTGTGGTTGTCAGGCATGCGGATCTTGGCTAAGCAAGTAACGAAGATAACGGGTGATTGTCACGGGTCACCCCTTCATTCTAACTTAACTGAATTAAGTATGAGAGTATATCTTGGAGAAGAAGTAGGCATGAATTGAATAGAAAAATAATAGTACTTGCATTAATTCATGAGGATCAGCAGAGCTCCTCACCTTAATCTATGAGGTGTAGAAACTCCACCGTAGAAAATACATAAGTGATAATGGTCTAGGTATGGCCAAATGGCCAGCCTCTCTAATGTGAAAATTGGAATAAAGCTCTGAAGGGGGAAGACCCATGTACAATAGTAAAAAGTACTATTTATACTAAACTAGTAAACTAGGTTTACAGAAAATAAGTAACTGAGTGCAGATAGTGCAGAAATCCACTTCTGGAGCCTACTTGGTGTGTGCTTGGGCTGAGCATTGAGCTTTACACGTGCATAGGCCATTCTTGGAGTTAAACGCCAGCTTAGGTGCCAGTTTGGGCGTTTAACTCCAGTTCTGGTGTCAGTTCTAGCGTTTTACGTCAGAATTCTCTGGTGGGCATTTGGACGCCACTTTGAGCCATTAAGTCTCGGGAAAAGTATAGACTATTATATATTGCTTGAAAACCCAAAATGTCTACTTTCCAACGCAATTAATAGCGAGCCAATTGGGCTTCTGTAGCTGCATAAAATCAACTTCGAGTGCAGGAGGGTCAGAATCCAACAGCATTTGAAGTTTTTTCTCAGCCTCTGAATCAAATTTTTGCTCAGGTCCCTCATGTTACAGAAAAACACACAAATTCATAGTAAATTCTAGAAATGTGATTTTTGCATAAAAACTAATAAAAATATAATAAAAAGTAATTAAAATAAACTAAAAACTATGTAAAAACAATGCCAAAAAGGATATAAATTATCCACTCATCACAACACCAAACTTAAATTGTTGCTTATCTCCAAGCAACCAAAAACAAAATAGGATAAAAAGAAGAGAATATACAATAAATCTCAAAATATCAATGAAGCTTAGTTCTAATTAGATGAGCGGGACTATTAGCTTTTTGCTTCTGAACAGTTTTGGCATCTCACTTTATCCTTTGAAGTTCAGAATGACTAGCATCAATAGGAACTCAGAATTCAGATAGGGTTATTGATTCTCCTACTTTAGTATGTTGATTCTTGAACACAGCTATTTTATGAGTCTTGGCCATGGCCCTAAGCATTTTGTTTTCCAGTATTACCACCGGATACATAAATGCCACAGACACATAATTGGGTGAACCTTTTCAGATTGTGACTCAGCTTTGCTAAAGTCCCCAGTTAGAGGTGTCCAAGGTTCTTAAGCACACTCTTTTACTTTGCATCACGACTTTAACCACTCAGTCTCAAGCTTTTCACTTGGACCTTCATGACACAAGCACATGGTTAGGGACAGCTTGATTTAGCCGCTTAGGCCAGGATTTTATTCCTTTGGCCCCTCCTATCCATTAATGCTCAAAGCCTTGGATCCTTTTTACCCTCACCTTTTAGTTTAAAGGGTTATTGGCTTTTTTTGCTTGCTTTTTCTTTTTCTTTCTTTTTCTTTTTTTATTTTTTTTATTTTTTTCGCAAGCTTTGTCTTTTTCACTACTTTTTCTTGCTTCAAGAATCAATTTTATGATTTTTCAAATTATCAATAACATTTTTCTTTTTTCATTATTCTTTCAGGAACCAACAATTTTAACATTCGTGCACTTCACTATAAAAAATATGCAATGTTCAAGCATTCATTCAGAAAATAAAAAGTATTGCCACCACGTCAAGATAATTAAACTAATTTCAAGATAGAATTTGAAATTCATGTACTTCTTTTTCTTTTGCAAATAGAAACATTTTTCATTTAAGAAAGGTGAAGGATTCATGAAACATTTATAGCTTTAAGACATAGACACTAAACACTAATGATCATGTAATAAAGACACAAACATGGATAATACATAAAGCATAAAAATTGAAAAACAGAAAAAATAAGAACAAGGAGATTAAAGAACAGGTCCACCTTAGTGATGGCGGCTAGTTCTTCCTCTTGAAGATCTTATGGAGTGCTTGAGCTCATCTATGTCTCTTCCTTACCTTTGTTACTCCTCCCTCATAGCTCTTTGGTCCTCTCTAATTTATAGAGGATAATGGAGTGCTCTTGATGCTCCATCCTTAATTGCTCCATATTGGAACTCAAATCTCCTAAAGAGGTGTTAAGTTGTTCCCAATAGTTGTGTGGAGGAAAATGCATCCATTGAGGTATCTCAGGGATTTCTTGATGAGGGACTTCCTCATGCTCTTGTTGAGGTCCATGAGTGGGCTCTCTTGTTTGCTCCATCCTCTTTTTAGTGATGGGCTTGTCATCTTCAATGAGGATATCTTCCTCTATGACAATTCCGGCTGAATTGCATAGGTTGTAGATGAGATGAGGGAAGGCTAATCTTGCCAAAGTAGAAGGCTTGTCAGCCACCTTGTATAGTTCTAGAGGTATGATCTCATGAACTTCCACTTCCTCTCCTATCATGATACTATGGATCATGATAGCCCGATCCGCAATTACTTCAGACCGGCTGCTAGTAGGAATGATAGAGCGTTGGATGAACTCCAACCATCCTCTAGCCACGGGTTTGAGGTTGGCTCTTCTCAATTAAACTGGCTTGCCTTTGGAGTCTCTCTTCCATTGGGCTCCTTCCACACAGATATCCAAGAGGACTTGGTCCAACCTTTGATCAAAGTTGACCCTTCTAGTGAAAGGATGAGGATCTCCTTGCATCATTGGCAAGTTGAACGGCAACGTCACGATTTCCAGACTGAAATCTAAGTATTTCCCCCGAACCATTGTGAGCCAATTCTTTGGGTTCGGGTTCATACTTTGATCATGGTTCTTAGTGATCCATGCATTAGCATAGAACTCTTGAACCATTAGGATTCCGACTTGTTGGATGGGGTTGGTAAGCGTTTTCCAACCTCTTCTCCGAATCTCATGTCGGATCTCCAGATAGTCATTCTTTGTGAGCATGAAGGGGGCCTTGGGGATCACCTTTTTCTTGGCCACAACTTCATAGAAGTGGTCTTGATGGATCTTTGAAATGAACTTCTCCATCTCCCATGACTCGGAGGTGGAAGCAATTGCCTTCCCTTTTCCTCTTTCTAGAGGTTTCTCCGGCCTTAGGTGCCATTAATGGTTATGGAAAAACAAAAAGCAAATCTTTTTCCTACACCAAACTTAAAAGGTTTGCTCGTTCTCAAGCAAAAGAAGAAAGAAGGGAGTAGAAAAAGGAGAAATAGAGGAGATGGAGGTGTGTGATGGTTTCGACCAAGGGGGTTAGGAAGTGTTTGTGATGTGTGAAATGGAAGGTGTAAGGAGGGGTATTTATAGGGAAGAGAGGGAGGGAGGTCCGTGTGAGAGAGGGTGGGATTTGGGAGGGAAATGGTTTGAATTTGAATGGTGAGGTGGGTGGGGTTTTTGGGGAAGAGTGGATGGATGTGAGTGGTGAAGAGATAATGGGGAAGATGGTAGGATTTGATAGGTGAATGGTGTTTAGGGAAGAGTATTATGGAAGGGTGTGAAGAGGAGAGATAGTGAGTTGAGGTAGGTGGGGATCCTGTGAGATCCACAGATCCTGAGGTGTCAAGGATTTCTCATCCCTGCACCTTTCTGGCGTTAAATGCCCTTAGTGTACCCTTTTTAGCGTTAAATGCCAGCTCCACTGCCTTTCTTGGTGTTAAACACCAAGCTAATGCTCCTTTCTGGCGTTTAACGCCAGCCAGACACCAGGCTCCCTTTTCTGGCGTTAAATGCCAGTCTGGCTACCCATTCTGGTGTTTAATGCCCAAAATGCTACCAGACTGGGCGTTTAACGCCCATCCTGCTATCCTCACTGGCATTTAAACGCCAGTGAGCCTGTTCTCCAGGGTGTGCTATTTTTTATGCTATTTTTTATTCTGCTTTAATTCTGCAGTTATTTTTGTTACTTCACATGATAGTCAACCTATAGAAAACATAAACTAACAATAGAAAATGAAATGAAAAATTAGTTAATATTGATAAATAAATTGGGTTGCCTCCCAGTAAGTGCTTCTTTAATGTCAATAGCTTGACAGTAAGCTCTTACAGAGCTTCACAGATACTCAGAGCATGATTGTGGCCTCCCAACACCAAACTTAGAGTTTGAATATGGGGGCTTTGCTTGACTCTGTATAGAGAGATTTGGATGAAGCTTTTCATGTTTCTTCTCCATGTTTATAGAAGAAGATCCTTGAGCTTTAAACACAAGGTAGTCCTCATTCAATTGAAGGACTAACTCTCCTCTGTCTACATCAATCATAGCCCTTGCTGTGGCTAGGAAGGATCTTCCTAGGATAATGGATTCATCCTCATCCTTCCCAGTGTCTAGGATTATGAAGTCAGCAGGGATATAAAGGCATTCAACCTTCACTAAGACATCCTCTACAAGTCCATAAGCCTGTTTCATTAATTTGTCTGGCATCTTAAATGAGATTCTTATTTTAAAAAATTCAGATTTTTATTTTAAAATTTTTATCTTATCCTATCTTAGTTTTAAATTTCAAAATTCAAATCTTTTTCAAAACTCATATCTTTTTTAAAAATCTTATCTTATCTTATTTCAAAATCAAAATTCAAAATTCAATATTTAAATTCCAAAATTCAAAATTCAAAATTCAAAATTTAAATTTAAAATTTTAAAAATCAAACTTTTTCAAAATTTAACCCTTTTTCAAATTTTTTGATGTTAGTATTTCTAGTTTTAAGAGTTTATTTTCATTAATTTTTATTAGTTTTTATTTCCTTTAGCTACCATGAACTCTCACAACTTTGGCTATGAGTCTGATTACAATTATGTTGCAGGGAGAGGAGATTACAATGAGAACATGCATCAAGGATGGGACAACCAAGGATGGGAGGAGCCACAAGGATTTGATCAACCCTCTTGGCAACAACCTCTACCAACATACTATAACCAAGAGCCCTTCCAAGAGGCATACCAGGATGACGGCTATGGTGAGCACTCTTTTGATTATCAACAACCACCACCATATGCTTATGAACCGCCTCCCCAACACACCTTTTAACCACCATACTCACAAGCCCCCTACAACCAAACACCTCAGTATAACCCTAACCCATATCTATCATGCCAACCACCCTATGAGCCATATGATCCTAATTATGCTATCCAAGCGGAACAAGAGTCAAAGGATCGTTTCAAGGAGACAGTGGATCGACTCAATGCAACCATTCAACAACTGGGCCAAGCGATAATTCGACTAAACTCCCAATGTTTGGATACTCAAGGAACCCCCATGGCTTCATGTGGAGAATCTACTAAAGAACGCAGCATGAAGGAGAAGCTAGAAACTCCGGTGGACAGTGAGCAGCATGACTTTGTATTAGAACAATTAGAGGAAGCTATAATCGTTGAAGAGGAAGAAGTGCTCGAAGACTTAGGAGATGCGGAACCTCCATGGGAAACTCAAGTTATAAAGCCTCCTTCAAAGACGTTTGAAATTGATGTTGAGGAGGGTGTACAACCTCCAAGGCATATCATGGTTGAAGACTTTGAAGGGGATGATCAAGAGATGGATTCAATCATTGATGAATTCTTATCTACAATTAAATCCTCTCCCATTGGACTTGACATGGAGATTAAAGAAGAAGAAGCACAACATCCTATGCCCTTGGTGAACAATGAAGAAGTGATCGAATTGGAAGAAAGCTACCAAGAGAAAGAGATTGATATTGAAGAAGCTTGCAAAGAGGTGGAAGTTGTCAAAGAAGAGCTCAAAGGAATGGAGCTGGAAATCACCTTGCCAAAGTTGTTGGAGACCTCTCCCCCAAAGCCATCACCATCTATTCCTTCATTCAAATGGATAAATCTTTCATCTCTAAGCTTAATTAGTCCACTTGAATATGCTTTGCTTGAGACAGATGGGCAACTCAAAGCTCTTTGTGGCTTTAAGAGTAAGAGGGAGATAGTTAGTGGTAGGAGTCATCATGCAAGATTCAATATGGTGGAAAGCTCAAAGTTTAAACGCAAAGGTCGGTGTAAAGCTCAACTGAATGGGTCTAGGAAGCTGTTTGGATGCCTTAGTGAGAATTTGGATTGCTTACCACCCAGATGGAATCATCATGTTCCACTTGAAGACAGGTGCAGAAACAAGATTTGGGATCCGGAAATATGTGAGGATCAAATTTGGGAGCTCAAAGCTTGTGAAGAACTCCATCAAAGCTTGAAGAATCTACCTGGTATTGATAGAGATTATTGGAAGTCCAAGCATTGGTGGAAGTTTCAAGACGAGTTCAAGCACAAGCCACCATGACAAGGAGCTTACCAAATGTCCAACTTAAGGACTTTAACTAAAAGTGCTAGGTGGAAGACAACCCACCATGGTATATTTTTTCCTTTTTATTCTTAGTTTTATTCTATTTTATTTTTATTTTTATTAGTGGTCATTCATAAATTTTGCATAAGCATCTGCATTCTGCATTTTTGCATTTAAAAAAATAGCATGTGACGCGACAGCATCGCCGACACGTCCGCGTCAATGTGCCTTGGGAAGAGAAAAAATTTTACAGAAAGTCACGCGACAACGTGGCTGGAGGCGTGCCTTTGGCACAAACTCGCCCACGTGACCGCGTCACTAACGCGTTCGCGTCGTTTGCGAAATAGCCTCCCCACGCGTCCGCGTCACTCATGCGAATGCGTGGCCCTGTAAAATCGACGTAAATGGTACATGGAAGAGAGCTATGATGGAGTAGGGCTGGACTCGTGCTAGAAGCACAAGCCCTACCACGCGAACGCGTGCCTCACGTGTCCGCGTCGTTTTTCAAAAATGGCCATTTACGCGATCGCGTCACCCACGCGAGCGCGTCACCCAGATTTTTGGCAAAATGAGTTTGAAACAGAGAGTTACGCAAACGCGAGGCTGCACTCACGCCAATCGCACAAATCAGGCCACGCGATCGCGTGACCCACGCAACCGCGTTACCTGACCTTATCGCACACCACGCGACCGCGTCACTCACGCGTCCGCGTCGCCTGTGCCGCACAACTTATCCAGATCAGCGCCAATTATCTTATCTTTTCTCTTCTAATTCTAATTTCTTCTATCTTTTCTTCTTTCTTCTTTCTTTCTTACTTTATCTCTTTAACTTCTCATCCCTCTTCACTTCCATTCTATTTTACTTAATTTATTTGCATATTTCATTCATTGTATTTTAATTTTGTGCATATTTTTTTCTTTTCTTTTCTAAATTTATTATTTTTCCATTGGTATTACTTGTTCATATTCAACTGTTGCGTCTTTTCTAGTATTATTTTGGTGCTCAGGGACTTGTTTTACACTGTTGGGTAATATTATTTAAGTCAATGCTAATCTTTTATGATACTTGTATTAATTTTGCATTGACATGACTTTATATTGTTTTTCATACCCACACTCATCCCTTTTGTTGCAATTCTTGCACTATTAATATGCCGTTGCTCCTACTGTCTTCTCACGTACATGTTTAAGCTTCCATATAATTGAGACCCTTATCATTTGGCATTAACCCACCCATACTTCATTTATTTTCTTATCTTTATTTTTGGGTTACTTTTCTTCCCTTTTTCTTTCAGGATGGCCACCCGAAAGGGAACCAGAAGATGTTTACAAGGGAAGACAGACAAGTCCATCTGCAAAATCTTCAGAGAAAAGCGCCAGTTGAAACTGCCCATCTACTTGCACATCTTAGCATGCACCGAGGACGGTGCAATCTTTAAGTGTGGGGAGATCGATACCGACTTCCGTGGGTTAGTTACTTCCTTTCTCAACACCAATGTTTTATTTTCTTTGTTAAATTAGTTGTTGCATTTGCATATTTGTTTGATTTTGTGCATATTTTACCAACTACTTGGTTGAAGTAATATTTTCGTTTTCAAGAAACTTTTTAGAGTATTTCACTAATTTGAATTAAACTTTTTGAAAAACTTGTTTGAAGAAATATTATTTTGGAACATGGTTTAGAGCTCGAACACACAAAACCTGTGAGATTTTTGAGCCTATTTGATTGGTTGCATCTTATCAACCAAAATTTTATTTTTAGTGTGTTTTTCTCTCTAAAATTGTGATATTTGTCTTGCTTAATTCTATATGTCCATTATTTGATGTATGCATACACTTACATGATTGAGGACTTGTTTTACTGAGCTTACATACCCATATGGCCTTACCTTTCATTATCCTTTGCAAACCAATTTGAGCCCATTTTACCCCCATTTGTTCTTTATTTTAGCACATCATTAACTCTAAGTGAAAAACAATAATGTCCTTAATTTGAATCCTTAGTTAGCTTAGACTAGTGAAAGTGTTCATGATTTAAGTGTGGGAAAATTGGGATTGAAAACATTTGGTTTGAGAATTGTGTGTTGTGTATTCTTGTGAAAATGTGCAAAACAATAATTGAGCATATATTCTTGCATTCAATATCTTAATCGTATGCATTGAGAAAAACAAAAGAAAAGACAAATAAAAAGAAAAAAAGGAGAGAAAAAGAAAAAAAAGTGCAAATAATAAAAGGGGACAAAATGCCCCAAGTTAAGTAATAATATCAATGCATATGAGTTGTACTTAAATTTGGGATGCATGAATGTGTGGTAAACATCATTAATGGGCAGTTAAATTTTGCATTGTAATTACATGGATTGTCCTAAGTTAGGTGGTGATGAGCGGATAATTTGTACGCTTTTTGGCATTATTTTTAGTATGTTTTTAGTATGATCTAGTTAGTTTTTAGTATATTTTTATTAGTTTTTAGTTAAAATTCACTTTTCTGCACTTTACTATGAGTTTGTGTGTTTTTCTGTGATTTCAGGTATTTTCTGGCTGAAATTGAGGGACCTGAGCAAAAATCTGATTCAGAGACTAAAAAGGACTGCAGATGCTGTTGGATTCTGACCTCCCTGCATTCGAAGTGGATTTTCTGGAGCTACAGAAACCCAATTGGCGCGCTCTCAACGGCGTTGGAAAGTAGACATCCTGGGATTTCCAGCAATATATGATAGTCTATACTTTGCCCAAGATTTGATGGCCCAAATCGGCGTTCAAAGTCACCTTCAGAATTCCCAGCGTTAAACGCCGGAACTGGCACAAGAATGGGAGTTAAACGCCCAAACTGGCACCAAAGCTGGCGTTTAACCCCAAGAAGAGTCTCTACACGAAAATGCTTCAATGCTCAGCCCAAGCACACACTAAGTGGGCCCGGAAGTGGATTTTTATGTCAATTACTCATCTCTGTAAACCCTAGGCTACTAGTTCTCTATAAATAGGACCTTTTTCTATTGTATTTTCATCTTGGTAGCTATTTTTGTTCTTATGCTATCTTAGATCATTGGGAGGCTGGCTATTCGGCCATGCCTAGACCTTGTTCTTATGTATTTTCAACGGTGGAGTTTCTACACACCATAGATTAAGGTGTGGAGCTCTGCTGTACCTCGAGTATTAATGCAATTACTATTGTTCTTCTATCCAATTCAGCTTGTTCTTGTTCTAAGATATCACTTGTTCTTCAACTTGATGAATGTGATGATCCGTGACACTCATCATCATTCTCACCTATGAACGTGTGCCTGACAACCACCTCCGTTCTACCTTAGATTGGGTGGATATCTCTTGGATTCTTTAACCAGAATCTTCGTGGTATAAGCTGGAACTGATGGCGGCATTCAAGAGAATCTGGAAGGTCTAAACCTTGTCTGTGGTATTCTGAGTAGGATTCAATGATTGAATGACTGTGACGAGCTTTAAACTCATGAGGGCGGGGCGTTAGTGACAGACGCAAAAGAATCACTGGATTCTATTCCGGCCTGATTGAGAACTGACAGATGGATAGCCGTACCGTGACAGGGTGCGTTGAACATTTCCACTGAGAGGATGGGAGGTAGCCACTGACAACGGTAAAACCCTTGCATAAGCTTGCCATGGAAAGGAGTAAGAAGGATTGGATGAAGACGGTAGGAAAGCAGAGAGACGGAAAGGACACAGCATCTTCATGCGCTTATCTGAAATTCCCACCAATGAATTACATAAGTATCTCTATCTTTATCTTTATGTTTTATTCATATATCATCAATAACCATTTGAGTTTGCCTGACTAAGATTTACAAGATGACCATAGCTTGCTTCATACCAACAATCTCTGTGGGATCGACCCTTACTCGCGTAAGGTTTATTACTTGGACGACCCAGTACACTTGCTGGTTAGTTGTG
>NC_029777.3:14083846-14084052 GCF_000817695.3 Arachis duranensis
AAAGTGCATGGATGAATCCATCATCCTTGGCAGACCCTTCCTAGCCACAGCAAAAGCTGTGATTGATGTTGATAGAGGAGAATTGATCATTCAAGTGAATGAAGAATCCTTGGTGTTTAAGGCTTAAGGATATCCCCCTGTCATCATGGAGAGGAAGCATGAAGAGCTTCTCTCAAAACAGAGTCAAACAGAGCCCCCACAGTCAA
>NC_029777.3:14084463-14085315 GCF_000817695.3 Arachis duranensis
AGAAGATCCTGCTGGCATTTAAACGCCAGTAAGGCTAGCAGATGGGCGTTTAACGCCCAGTCTGGCACCATTCTGGGCGTTTAACGCCAGAAAGGGGCACCAGACTGGCATTAAACGCCAGAGAAGGGCAAGAACTTGGCGTTAAACGCCAGAAATGGGCACCAGCCCGGCGTTTAATGCCAGAAATGGCACGAAGAGCAATTTTGCTCGCCACTTGGTGCAGGGATGACTTTTCCTTGACACCTCAGGATCTGTGGACCCCACAGGATCCCTACCTACCCCACCACTCTCTCTCTTCTTCACCCATTCACCAATCACCTCAACACCTCTTCCCCAAAAACCCTTCCCCTATCAAATCCCATCTTTCTCTTCACCACTTGCCCTCCCAAACTCACCCTCCCATAACCGAACCATATCCCCCCCCACTCCTATATAAACCCTTCTTCACTCCTTCATTTTCACAAAACCTAAACACCACTTCTCCCCCCTTTGGCCGAACACAAAGTCATTCCCTTCTCTCTCATTTCTTCTTCTTCTACTCTCTTCTTTCTTCTTTTGCTCGAGGACGAGCAAACCTTTTAAGTTTGGTGTGGTAAAAGCATTGCTTTTTGTTTTTCCATAACCATTTATGGCATCCAGGACCGGAGAAACCTCTAGAAAGAGGAAAGGGAAGGCAAAAGCTTCCACCTCCGAGTCATGGGAGATGGAAAGATTCATCTCAAGGGTGCATCAAGACCACTTTTATGAAGTTGTGGCCTTGAAGAAGGTGATCCCCGAGGTCCCTTTCAAACTCAAAAAGAGTGAATATCCGGAGATCCGACATGAGATCCGAAGAAGAGGTTGGGAAGTTCT
>NC_029777.3:14085823-14088057 GCF_000817695.3 Arachis duranensis
CCCAAGAACTTTATAAGGTGGCGGACAAGTCCTCTACCTTGGCAAGGTTAGCCTTTCCTCATCTCATTTGTCACCTCTGTTATTCAGTTGGAGTTGACATAGAGGGAGACATCCCCATTGATGAGGACAAGCCTATTACTAAGAAGAGGATGGAGAAAACAAGAGACCCATCTCATCATCAAATCCTTGAGATGCCTCAAGGGATGCACTTTCCTCCACAAAACTATTGGGAGCAACTGAACACCTCCCTATGAGAATTGAGTTCCAACATGGGACAACTAAGGGTGGAGCACCAAGAACATTCCATCCTCCTCCATGAAATTAGAGAAGATCAAAGAATCATGAGAGAGGAGCAACTAATACAAGGAAGAGACATTAAGGAGCTCAAGCACTCCATAGGATCTTCAAGAGGAAGAACAAGCCGCCATCACTAAGGTGGACCCGTTCTTTAATTTCCTTGTTCTTTATTTTCCTGTTTTTTGAATTTTAGTGCTTATGTTTATCTATGTTTGTGTCTTATGATCATTAGTGTCTTAGTGTCTATGCCTTAAAGTTATGAATGTCCTATGAATCCATCACCTCTCTTAAATGAAAAATGTTCGTAATTGAAAAAGAGAAGAATTGCATGAATTTTGAATTTTATAACAGTTTAATTATTTTGATGTGGTGGCAATACTTTTGTTTTCTGAATGTATGCTTAAACAGTGCATATGTCTTTTGAATTTGTGGTTCATGAATGTTGGCTCTTGAAAGAATGATGAAAAGGAGACATGTTACTGAGGATCTGAAAAATCATAAAAATGATTCTTGAAGCAAAAAAAAAAGAGAAAGAAAGGGAAAAAGAAAGAAAAAGAAAGAAATAAAGTTGTGATCCAAGGCAAAAAGAGTGTGCTTAAGAACCCTGGACACCTCTAATTGGGGACTCTAGCAAAGCTGAGTCACAATCTGAAAAGGTTCACCCAGTTATGTGTCTGTGGCATGTATGTATCCGGTGGTAATACTGGAAGACAGAGTGCTTTGGGCCACAGCCAAGACTCAATAAGTAGCTTTGTTCAAGAATCATCATACTTAACTGGGAGAATCAATGACACTATCTGGATTCTAAGTTCCTAAGGAAGCCAACTATTCTGAATTTCAAAGGATAGAGTGGGATGCCAAAATTGTTCAGAGGCAAAAAGCTAAAAGTCCCGCTCATCTAATTAATACTGATCTTCATAGATGTTTTTGGAATTCATTGCATATTCTCTTCTTTTTATCTTGTTTGATTTTCAGTTGCTTGAGGACAAGCAACAATTTAAGTTTGGTGTTGTGATGAGCGGATAATTTGTACGCTTTTTGGCATTGTTTTTAGTATGTTTTTAGTATGATCTAGTTGGTTTTTAGTTAAAATTCACTTTTCTGGACTTTACTATGAGTTTGTGTGTTTTTCTGTGATTTCAGGTATTTTCTGGCTGAAATTGAGGGACCTGAGCAAAAATCTGATTCAGAGGCTGAAAAGGACTGCAGATGCTGTTGGATTCTGACCTCCCTGCACTCTAAGTGGATTTTCTGGAGCTACAGAAACCCAATTGGCGCGCTCTCAACGGCGTTGGAAAGTAGACATCCTGGGATTTCCAGCAATATATGATAGTCTATACTTTGCCCAAGATTTGATGGCCCAAATCGGCGTTCAAAGTCACCTTCAGAATTCCCAGCGTTAAACGCCAGAACTGGCACAAGAATGGGAGTTAAACGCCCAAACTGGCACCAAAGCTAGCGTTTAACTCCAAGAAGAGTCTCTACACGAAAATGCTTTAATGCTCAGCCCAAGCACACACCAAGTGGGCCCGGAAGTGGATTTTTATGTCAATTACTCATCTCTGTAAACCCTAGGCTACTAGTTCTCTATAAATAGGACCTTTTTCTATTGTATTTTCATCTTGGTAGCTATCTTTGTTCTTATGCTATTTTAGATCATTGGGAGGCTGGCCATTCGGCCATGCCTAGACCTTGTTCTTATGTATTTTTAACGGTGGAGTTTCTACACACCATAGATTAAGGTGTGGAGCTCTGCTGTACCTCGAGTATTAATGCAATTACTATTGTTCTTCTATTCAATTCAGCTTGTTCTTGTTCTAAGATATTCATTTGCACCCAAGAACATGATGAATGTGATGATTATGTGACACTCATCATCATTCTCACTTATGAACGAGTGCCTGACAACCACTTCTGTTCTACAAGCAAACAAGGCT
>NC_029777.3:14088130-14090700 GCF_000817695.3 Arachis duranensis
TGAGGGCGGGGCGTTAGTGACAGACGTAAAAGAATCACTGGATTCTATTCCGGTCTGATTGAGAACCGACAGATGGATAGCCGTGCCATGACAGGGTGCATTGAACATTTCCACTGGGAGGATGGGAGGTAGCCACTGACAACGGTGAAACCCTTGCATATAGCTTGCCATGGAAAGGAGTAAGAAGGATTGGATGAAAACAGTAGGAAAGCAGAGAGACGGAAGGAACACAGCATCTCCATACGCTTATCTGAAATTCCCACCAATGAATTGCATAAGTATCTCTATCTTTATCTTTATGTCTTATTTGTATATCACCCATATCCATTTGAGTTTGCCTGACTAAGATTTACAAGGTGACCATAGCTTGCTTCATACCAACAATCTCTGTGGGATCGACCCTTACTCGCGTAAGGTTTATTACTTGGACAACCCAGTACACTTGCTGGTTAGTTGTGCGAAGTTGTGATAAAGAAGTGAGATTGCAATTGTGTGTACCATGTTGATGGCGCCATTGATGATCACAATTTCGTGCACCAGGTGGGAAGTTTAGGTTAATTAAGGATTCAGATCTTAGTCCACTTAACCAAATACAATCCTACCTTGACCTTGACCATATTACAACCCTTAAAAGACCTCTTGATTTGTGTATTGGTGCATTAATTCTTTGTTGATTGTTAGATGAAGAGCAAGTCTTAGAAAGCAAGATTAGTAGAGAATTGAGAGATCGAACCTTAAACACCTGAGCGATTAGAGTGCATACACATCTAGTGAGGGTTCGATGCTCGATTCTTTGTTCCTGCCTTTCATGAGCCATTTTCTTTTGCAAGTTTACTTGTACTTTATTTTGTGATTTGAATTAGTGAAATCCAGTTTATATTTCTTCTTAAAAGATTTATTTACTTTTCACCAAGTAGGTAGAATCATTTTTACATGTAGATGCATTCATATAGATAGGTTGCATTTCATACATTCTACCATTCCCCTTCACTCTTTTAGTTCTCTTGAGCTTAGCATGAGGACATGCTAATATTTAAGTGTGGGGAGGTTGATAAACTACTATTTCATGGTTTATCTTGTACTCAATTGAGTGGTTTTTATTAACTCTTTACCTACTTATTCATACTATTTGCATGGTTTTACTTTTCCTTCCTGATTTTGTGCTATGAATGAAAACATGCTTCTTTGACCTTTAATTCACTATTTTTAATTCTCTCTTATTACCATTCGATGCCGTGATATCTGTGTTAAGTGATTTCAGAGTTTACAGGGCAGGAATGGCTTGGAGGATGGAAAGGAAGTGTGCAAAAGTGGAAGGAATACAAGAAATTGAAGGAACTGCAAAGCTGTCAGCCAGACCCTCTTGCACTAAAATGACCATAACTTGAGCTTCAGAGATCCAAATGATGCCGTTTCAGTTGCGATGGAAAGCTAACATCCGGGGCTTTGATTTAATATATAATTTGTCATAATGGCCGTACAGCTAGATGACGCGAACGCGTGCTCCACACGGACGCGTTGCAGTGACGAAAATCAGCGTGGCAGATTTCGCCCCCAGCGATTTCTGGGCTATTTCTGGCCCAGTTTCAAGCCCAGAAAACACAGATTAAAGGCTGCAAAGTGGAGGAATGAAGGGGGATGACTCATAATTCACTTTTCATAATTTTAGATGTAGTTTTTAGAGAGAGATGTTCTCTCCTCTCTCTTAGGATTTAAGATTAGAATTCCTCTTAAAGGAATTAGGATTTCTTCTTCTCAATTTTCAGGTTCAATGTTCCTTTTACTTATTTTCTCAATTTGGTTTATGAACTCTTTATGTTTGGATTGATTTTATTTTATTAATGCAATTTGAGATATTTCAGATCTATGATTTTATTTAGCTTTTTACATTCTTAGCTTTGGTTGATTAATTGGAGACACTTGAGTTATCAAACTCAGCTGTTGATTGAAATTGGAATTATTGATTGATCTGGATCACTCTAAAACTAGTCCTTCCATAAGGATTGACTAGGACTTGAGGATCAAGCTAATTAGTCCACTTGACCTTCCTTTGTTTAGTAAAGGCTGACCAAGCGGGATTAAAACCCAATTTCATCACACCTGATAAGGATAACTAGGATAGGAATTCCAGTTCTCATAACTTGCTAAGAGATTTTCTAATTATTAATTTATTTTTCTTATCATTTAAATTACTCGTTCCTTATTTCAAAAAAAACTAAAACAAAGATACTTTTTCCATAACCAATAATAAATCATACTTCCCTGCAATTCCTTGAGAAGACGAACCGAGATTTGAATACTTCGGTTATTTATTTTTATTGGGTTTGCTTAAGTGAGAAACAAAACTTTTGTACAAAAGAATTCTCTGTTGGTTTAGAAACTATACTTACAACGCGATTATATTTTTAAATTTCTTTACCGATAGAAATTCGATCGTCAGTATCCACCAAAGAAAATTAGTCATTGTTTTAATGTTAAAATTCCTTTTTGTACCTATTATCTATTATCTCTATTATTCATCTATTATTTTATTTATTATTTATTCTATTATATAAAAATCTGATTTCTAC
>NC_029777.3:14090891-14091365 GCF_000817695.3 Arachis duranensis
AAACATTAAGAATAAAATAGGAAATAAATACAAGTATAAAATAGGAAAGTTTAAAATTTATAATTAATACAAGAATATAAATTTATATATAAAAAATAATTACGAGTATAAAATAGGAAAATTTAAAAGCTATAATTAATATAATTTATGAGTTAGATAATATTTTAATTTGTTTAATTTTGTTTTGTTTTATATAAAAGATTAATTTAAATAGAACCACAACAGGAAAATTTAAAAGTATAATTAAAGGTGACAACACTATCTAAATCTGTAAGTACTCATTCTGGTCTTACTCTGTTCGAGACGGATAATTATCCGCCTTACACAAGAGAGAAGAGATGATTTTTAACAAGATAGGACGGGATTGGATTTAGGTAATATCCGTCCCGGTATATATAATATATGTAATATAAGAGTAAAATTTAAATATAACCAAGAGTAAAAAATGCTATTGTGAATGGATTTTTTCATTTA
>NC_029777.3:14091487-14095042 GCF_000817695.3 Arachis duranensis
AACAGCAAGTTTGGTGCCCTCCCCCGCGCCCCCGCCCACCCCCGGCGAACAGTTTGGCACACTAAACCTGTGGGACCATTTTGGTTTGTCGCTTTCTCCTTCCATTCTCTCCTCCAAGTTTTGTCTGTTACTTTTTTCTGCCTTTTCGACATCCGTGAAGTTTAGTGTGGACGACAGTCTCAATTCCAGGTTAGTAAATAACAGTCTATTTTTTATGTTAAGTTGGTTTACTATTTACATTTTAGATAAAGTTAGGTATAGATCATTTGTTAGTTAGAATAACAGATTTATTGTTTACATATTACTTAGGTAGACATATTTTTTGGTGTTGTTATGTTAGATATATTATTTTATGTCACCGTTTTTTAATATGGTGGCTATCTATCATCATGTTAAAGAATATAGAAAAGTATATTATTAGATAATTTAGTTAGATGTATAGCATTGTGTAGTAAGTTAGAAGGTAATTAGGTGAGTAATAAAATTTAAGGTTGAGTTAGTTATAAATTAATTACGTACATGACGACGTCAGTTAAGTAGGTTATGCTTAAAATTAGTAGGTTTATCAATCATTTTTTGTTTAGTTTATTTTTTAATAATCTAGTATGTGATTTTATTTTAGTAGGTTGTGTTTCGATGGAGCAGCAGTTATTGGGTTATGAGCATGAGATGTATAGATTGGATTAGGCTAAGCACATCGCTGGAAGGCTTGATCGAGTGGTATGATTTTTTAACCCTTTTTTTATTTTATTATAATGAAGAAAAAGTGAACTTGCTATTGTATGTATTCAAGGTACCGTTCTTTGTTAATTTTTTTCCATTTGGTAGGCGCCTCGGATCTTGCGCACCAGACGAAACTTGATGACACGGCCGCCGAAGTAGATTAGGCCATATCTGAGACGAGTCGGTTTTGAGTACGTCACATACATGGTAGAATTTGAGCATGATTGGTCGCTCGCCTCGGCGTTGATAGAGAGATGGAGGTCTGAGTCCCATACGTTTCATTTATTGTGCGGGGAGATGACCATCACCCTACAGGACGTGGCATATCAGTTGGGACTTAGGATTGATGGTGATGAATTGTTGGTGATTCTGTGAGTGGATGCATCAGTGGGTGGGAGCATCACCACCAGGAATGGACCATTGAGGAGTTATGTGAGCAGATATTGGGTGTTGTTCCTGGCCTAGAGGACAGACAGTCACAGACTAAGTGGACTGTCAAGCTCACTTGGTTCCACAACACGGTTTGTGGAGAGCTAGAGCAGGATGTCATAGAGGAGTGGCTGATGAGGTATACGAGAGGATACATCATGCAGTTGATCGGCGGTATCCTCTTCCCCGATGCATCTGACTCTCGGGTGCATATCAGGTGGCTTCCCCTACTGGAGGACCTTGATGCATGTGGCCGGTTGTCGTGGGGCTCGGCTGTGCTGGCATGGCTATATCGCTAGATGTGCCGGGCCACAGAGCATAGCCAGCGCAACTTGGGAGGATGCGTCAGCCTGATGCTTTCTTGGGCCTACCACCGTATTCCGTTAGTACGGCCTGATGGGTTTAATGCTCGTCGCTTTCCGCTGGTCGAGAGGTATTATAAACACTAACCAAAGTTATTTAACTTATTATTATATAGTTTATTAAAAATGAAAGCTAAAATATTTTGGTTGTTGGTTGTGTGGGTGGGTTTAGTACCGGTCGGACAATGCCACAGGCGAGTGCAGGTTGAGGCAGTACAGGCATACGCTGAACGGGATTGGGATGCTGAATGTAAGTTATTAATGTTTATTTTTAAGAAATTAATGTTGTTATCTGATGTACCTATTGCATATGATTATCTGAAGTTTGACGTGCATGTGTGTTCTGTGAACAGGTTGAGTGGATGCCATATGCTGATCCACAACTGTTTGGGCTTGTTCCACCGGCAATAGCAGAGGCGAATGCCTCGACGGCAATTGTTTGTCCACTGCTGTGCTTCGTTATCGTGGAGTGGCATCAGGTGGACTGGGTGGTACGTCAATTCAGTGGCCTGCAGCACATTCCTACTAGGCCATTGAACAATGACGACATGCACAGGCTAGACGGGAGATTTGGTCGCGGTGAGTGGTTCCCGCATCTGCTTGGTGGCTGGCATAAGATGTGGGATGCTCAGACTGACCATCGTCTATCGATATATCATCATATTGACCTGCATCTGTCCCTCCCATATATCACATGGTACCTGCAGTGGGTCTACACAGAGTTATTCGGTCTGGGTGACCAGCACTTATTGCCTACTAGGGTAGTACCTGAAGACCTGCCCATACATCATCCACTTGCTCCAGACCTGCATCAGCCAGAGGACGGTCACCTGCCAGAGCTCAGGCCAGCTGCCGGAGGCGAGAAAGGTAGGGGACGGGGGCGAGTGGTGGACGAAATTGTGATCATCAATGTTGTATTCTTTGTTGTTGTATGGAATCATTATTGTGGCTCTTTGCTATGTGTGGACACAACTCCGTTCAACTAACCAGCAAGTGTACTGGGTCGTCCAAGTAATAAACCTTACGTGAGTAAGGGTTGATCCCATAGAGATTGTTGGTATGAAGCAAGCTATGGTCACCTTGTAAATCTCAGTTAGGTAGATTAAATGGTTTATGATGAGTTTGAAAATTAATAATAAACAGAAAATAAAATAGGATAGAAATACTTATGTAAATTAATGGTGGGGATTTCAGATAGGCGTGTGGAGATGCTAGAATCCTCTCGAATCTCTACTTTCTTATTGCTCTCATCCAATCCTTCTTACTCCTTTCCATGGCAAGCTGTATGTAGGGCATCACCGTCGTCAATGGCTACTTTTAATCCTCTCGGAAAAATGGTCCTATGCGCTGTCACTGCATGGCTAATCGTCTGGAGGCATCACCCTTGTCGATGGCTACATCCCATCCTCTCAGTGAAAATGGTCCAAATGCTCTGTCACAGCACGGCTAATCATCTGTCGGTTCTCAATCAGGGTGGAATAGAATCCCTTGATTCTTTTGCGTCTGTCACTAATGCCCAGCCTTCAGGAGTTTGAAGCTCGTCACAGTCATTCAATACCGGAATCTTACTCGGAATACCACAGACAAGGTTAGACTTTCCGGATCCCCATGAATGCCGCTATCTATGTAGCTTATACCACGAAGATTCTGTTGGGGAATCTAAGAGATATGCGCCCGGCCTAAAGTAGAACGGAAGTGGTTGTCAGTCACGCGCGTTCATAGGTGAGAATGATGATGAGTGTCACGGATCATCACATTTATCAATTTGAAGTGCAACGTATATCTTGGAATAAGAATAAAAGAGAATTGAATAGAAAATAATAGTAATTGTATTGAAACTTGAGGTACAGCAGAGCTCCACGCCCTTAATCTATGGTGTGTAGAAACTCCACCGTTGAAAATACATAAGTGAAAGGTTCAGGCATGGTCAAATGGCCAGCCCCCTAAAACGTGATCAATAGCCTCCTAAGATGAAGAATAAAACAAAACTGAGACCAAAGATGTCTAATGGTCAAAAGACGACTAATACAATAGTTAAATG
>NC_029777.3:14095139-14096100 GCF_000817695.3 Arachis duranensis
TTGGTGTATGTTTGGGCTGAGCTTGATTTATCCACGAGCTGAGGCTTCTCTTGGAGTTGAACGCCGAGTTATAGCGTGTTTTGGGCGTTCAACTCCGGGTCGTGACGTGTTTCTGGCGTTTAACTCCAGACAGCAGCATGTACTTGGTGTTGAGTGCCACTTTACATCGTCAATTCCCGAATAAAGTATAGACTATTATATATTGCTGGAAAGCTCTAGATGTCTAATTTCCAACGCCATTGAGAGTGCGCCATTTGGAGTTCTATAGCTCCAGAAAATCCATTTTGAGTGCAGAGAGGTCAGATTCCAACAGCATCAGCAGTCCTTTTGTCAGCCTTTTTCAGAGTTTTGCTCAAGTCCCTCAATTTCAGCCAGAAATTACCTGAAATCACAGAAAAATACACAAACTCCTAGTAAAGTCTAGAAATGTGAATTTAACATAAAAACTAATGAAAACATCCCTAAAAGTAGCTTGAACTTACTAAAAACTACCTAAAAACAATGCCAAAAAACGTATAAATTATCCGCTCATCACAACACCAAACTTAAATTGTTGCTTGTCCCCAAGCAACTGAAAATCAATTAGGATAAAAAGAAGAGAATATACTATAAATTCCAGAATATCAATGAATATTAGTTTAATTAGATGAGTGGGACTTGTAGCTTTTTGCTTCTGAACAGTTTTGGCATCTCACTTTTTCCTTTGAAGTTTAGAATGATTGGCTTCTCTAGGAACTTAAAATTTCGGATAGTGTTATTGATTCTCCTAGTTAAGTATGTTGGTTCTTGAACACAGCTACTTATGAGTCTTGGCTGTGGCCCTAAGCACTTTGTTTTCCAGTATTACCACCGGATACATAAATGCCACAAACACATAACTGGGTGAACCTTTTCAGATTGTGACTCAGCTTTGCTAGAGTCCCCAGTTAGAGGTGTCCAGAGCTCTTAAGCACACTCTTTT
>NC_029777.3:14096276-14097508 GCF_000817695.3 Arachis duranensis
GCTCAAAGCCTTGGATCCTTTTTACCCTTGCCTTTTGGTTTTAAGGGCTATTGGCTTTTTCTGCTTGCTTTTTCTTTTTCTTTCTATTCTTTTTTCGTTTTTTTTTCGCAAGCTTTTCTTTTTTCACTGCTTTTTCTTACTTCAAGAATCAATTTTATGATTTTTCAGATTATCAATAACATTTTTCTTTGTTCATCATTCTTTCAAGAGCCAACAATTTTAACATTCATAAACAACAAGGTCAAAAATATGCATTGTTTAAGCATTTATTCAGAAAACAAAAAGTATTGTCACCACATCAATATAATTAAATTAAATTCAAGGATAAATTCGAAATTTATGTACTTCTTGTTCTTTTGAATTAAAACATTTTTCTTTTAAGAGAGGTGAAGGATTAATGGAATTTATTCATAGCTTTAAGACATAGTTACTAAACACTAATGATCATGAAGTAGAAACACAAAACATAGATAAACATAACATAGAAACCGAAAAATAGAAAGAAATAAGAACAAGGAATGAATCCACCTTAGTGGCGTCTTCTTCTTGAAGGACCAACAATGTCCTTAAGCTCTTCTATGTCCCTTCCTTGCCTTTGTTGCTCCTCCCTCATTGCTCTTTGATCTTATCTTATTTGATGGAGAATGATGGAGTGCTCATGATGTTCCACCCTTAATTGTTCCACATTGTAGCTCAAATCTTCTAAGGAAGTGTTAAGTTGTTCCCAATAGTTGTTGGGAGGAAAGTGCATCCCTTGAGGCATCTCAGGGATTTCTTGATGATGAGCTTCCTCATGCATCTCTTGAGATCCGTGGAGGGTCTCTCTTGCTTGCTCCATCCTCTTCTTGGTGATGGGCTTATCCTCTTCAATGGAGATGTCTCCTTCTATGATAACCCCAACTGAGTAACATAGATGGCAAATAAGGTGAGGATAATTCCAGCTGAGTAACATAGATTGCAAATGAGGTGAGGAAAAGCTAGCCTAGCCATGGTGGAGGGCTTTTCGGCTATTTTGTAGAATTCATTGGAGATGACTTCATGAATTTCTACTTCCTCTCCAATCATGATGCTATGAATCATGATAGCCCGATCCACAGTAACTTCAGATCGGTTGCTAGTGGGAATAATGGAGCGTTGAATGAACTCCAACCATCCTCTAGCCATAGGCTTGAGGTCCAGTCTTCTTAGTTGAACTGGCTTGCCATTGGAGTCTCTTTTCCATTGAGCTCCTT
>NC_029777.3:14098628-14100149 GCF_000817695.3 Arachis duranensis
CCCTCCAGGTGTGATTTTTCTTCTACTGTTTTTGATTCTGTTTTTAATTTTTATGATTTTTTCGTGACTCCTCATGATCATGTACCTAATAAAACACAAAATAACAATAAAATAAAATAAAATAAAAATTAGATAAATAAAATTGGGTTGCCTCCCAACAAGCGCTTCTTTAATGTCAATAGCTTGACAGTGTGCTCTCATGGAGCCACAAAGGTGATCAGGTCAATATTGTATAGTCCCAACACCAAACTTAGAGTTTGGATATGGGGTCTTAACACCAAACTTAGGGTTTGGTTGTGGCCTCCCAACACCAAACTTAGAGTTTGACTGTGGGGGCTCTTCTTAACTCTGAACTGAGAGAAGCTCTTCATGCTTACTCTCCTTTATCACAGAGGGATGGCCATGTGCCTTAAACACAAGGTAGTCCCTATTCAATTGAAGGACTAATTCACCTCTGTTGACATCTATCACAGCTCCTGCTGTGGCTAGAAAAGGTCTTCCAATGATGATATACTCATCCTCTTCCTTCCTAGTGTCTAAGATTATGAAATCAGCAGGGATGTAAAGGCCCTCAACCTTTACTAACACGTCCTCTACTACTCCATAAGCTTGTCTTAATGACTTGTCTGCCAATTTTAATGAGAACAAGGCAGGTTGTACCTCAATAATTCCCAGCTTCTCCATTACAGAGAGTGGCATAAGATTTATCCCTGACCCCAGATCACACAGAGCTTTTTCAAAGGTCATGGTGCCTATGGTACAAGGTATTAAGAACTTGCCAGGATCTTGTTTCTTTTGAGGTAAAATTTGCTGAATCCAGATATCTAGTTCATTAATGAACAAAGGAGGTTCACTTTCCCAAGTCTCATTACCAAACAACTTGGTATTCAGCTTCATGATAGCTCCTAAATATTGAGCAACTTGCTCTCCAGTCACATCTTCATCCTCATCAGAGGAAGAATAGTCTTCAGAGCTCATGAATGGCAGAAGAAGATTTAACGGAATCTCTATGGTCTCTATATGAGCCTCAGATTCCTTTGGATCCTTAATAGGAAACTCCTTCTTCCTTGAAGGACGTCCCAGGAGGTCTTCCTCACTAGGATTTTCGTCCTCCTCCTCCCTTGTGCATTCGGCCATATTGATTAAATCAATGGCCTTGCACTCTCCTTTTGGATTCTCTTCTGTATTGCTTGGGAGAATACTGGGAGGAGTTTCAATGACTTTCTTACTCAGTTGACCCACTTGTGCCTCCAGATTTCTGATGAAGGATCTTGTTTCACTCATGAAACTGAAAGTGGCCTTTGACAGATCAGAGACTAAATTGGCTAAATTAGAAGTGTTTTGTTCAAAATTCTCTGTCTGTTGCTGAGAAGATGATGAAAAAGGCTTGTTATTATTGAGCCTATTTCTTCCACCATTATTAAAGCCTTTTTGAGGCTTTTGTTGATCCTTCCATGAGAAATTTGGATGATTTCTCCATGATGAATTATAGGTGTTTCCGTAAGGTTCACCCATGTAATT
>NC_029777.3:14100207-14102546 GCF_000817695.3 Arachis duranensis
AAAACATGTTAGATGGACATCTTTTGGTCAGCTGCTTGTATCTTTCCCAAGCTTCATAGAGGGATTCACCATCTTTTTGCTTGAAGGTTTGAACATCCACTCTCAGCTTGCTCAGCTTTTGAGGAGGAAAGAATTTATCCAAGAAGGCCGTGACCAGCTTCTCCCAAGAGTCCAGGCTATCTTTAGGTTGTGAGTCCAACCAGATTCTAGCTCTGTCTCTTACAGCAAAAGGAAAAAGCATGAGCCTGTAGACTTCAGGATCTACTCCATTCGTCTTAACAGTCTCACAGATCTGCAAGAACTCAGTTAAAAACTGATAAGGATCTTCAGATGGAAGTCCATAAAACTTGCAGTTTTGTTGCGTTAAGGCAACTAGCTGAGGTTTCAGCTCAAAATTGTTTGCTCCAATGGCAGGAATGGAGATGCTTCTTCCATCAAATTTGGACGTGGGTTTGGTAAAGTCACCAAGCATCCTTCTTGCATTATCATTATTGGGTTCGGCTGCCATCTCCTTCTCTTGTTCGAAATTTTCTGAAAGGTTACTTCTGGACTGTTGTAATTTAGCTTCTCTTAGTTTCCTCTTCAAAGTCCTTTCAGGTTCAGGATCAATTTCAACAAAAGTGCCTTTTTCCTTATTCCTGCTCATATGAAAGAAAAGAAAACAAGAAAAGAAAGAGGAATTCTCTATGTCACAGTATAGAGATTCCTTTATGTTAGTAGAAAAAGAAGGGGATAGAAGAAAGAAAAGTGAAGAATCCAAACACAAGGGATAGATTGGGTTCGGATTTTTAGATGAAGAGAGGTGAAGAGAAGTGTTAGTAAATAAATAATTAAATAGAATAAGAAAAGAGATAGAGAATTTCGAAAATAATTTTGAAAAAGTGGTTGGTGCTTTTCGAAAATTAAAGATAAGATATGATTAAAATTAAAATTTAAAACAATTAAAAAGAATTTTTGAAAAAGAGAGAGGTATTTTCGAAAATTAGAGAGGAATAGGTAGTTAGCTGGTTTTGAAAAAGATAAGAAACAAACAAAAAGTCAAATAGTTAGTTAAAAAAAAGATATTAAAATTAAATTTGAAAAGATGAGAAGATAAGAAGCTAGATAAGATATTTTGAAATCAATTTTGAAAAAGATAAAATTTTGAAAAATATAAGATAAAAAGATAAGATTTTTAAGAAAAAGGCATTTTAAAAAAGATTTAATTTTTAAAATGACTTAACTAACAAGAAACAACAAGATAAGATTCTAGAATTTAAAGATTGAACCTTTCTTAACAAGAAAGTAACAAACTTCAAATTTTTGACCAATCACATTAATTGTTAGCATATTTTCGAAAATATGATATAAAAATAAGAAAAAGATTTTGAAAATAGTTTGAAAAAGAATTTAAAAAGATAAGATTTTTAAAATTGAAATTTTGACTTGACTTGTAAGAAACAACTAATTTTAAAAATTTTTGACCAAGTCAACCCAAAATTTCGAAAATTTGGAGAGAAAAAAGGAAAAGATATATTTTTTATTTTTTTGAATTTTTAATTATGAGAGAGAAAAACACAAATATGACCTAAAACATGAAAATTTTGGATCAAAACACTTAATGCATGCAAGAACATTATGAATGTCAAGATGAACACCAAGAACACTTTGAAGATCATGATGAACATCAAGAACATAATTTTAAAAAAATTTTGATGCAAAGAAAACATGCAAGACACCAAACTTAGAAATCTTTAATGCATGGACTCTAACAAACGAAAAATGCATATGAAAAACAACAAACAACACAAAACAAGAAATCATCAAGATCAAACAAGAAGACTTGTCAAGAACAACTTGAAGATCATGAAGAACAATATGAATGCATGGAATTTTCGAAAAATGCAAGAAAAAATTTTAAAGCATGCAATTGACACCAAACTTAAAAATTGACTCAAGACTCAAACAAGAAATGCAAAATATTTTTGATTTTTATGATTTTCTAATTTTTTGTATTTTTATTTTATTTTTTTCGAAAATATTCTTCTAGAAAAACAAAATAAAAGAAAAATTTTGAAAACTTTTTGAAAAGAAAATAAAAAAATTACCTAATCTGAGCAACAAGATGAACCGTCAGTTGTCCAAACTCGAATAATCCCCGACAACGGCGCCAAAAACTTGGTGGACGAAATTGTGATCATCAATGTTGTATTCTTTGTTGTTGTATGGAATCATTATTGTGGCTCTTTGCTATGTGTGGATACAACTCCGTTCAACTTAACCAGCAAGTGTACTGGGTCATCCAAGTAATACCTTACGTGAGTAAGGGTCGATCCCACAGAGATTGTTGGTATGAAGCA
>NC_029777.3:14102846-14121206 GCF_000817695.3 Arachis duranensis
TACTCGGAATACCACAGACAAGGTTAGACTTTCCGGATTCCCGGAATCCTACTCGGAATACCATAGACAAAGTCAGACTTTTCGGATTCCCATGAATGCCGCCATCTATCTAGCTTATACCACGAAGATTCTGTTGGGGAATCTAAGAGATATGCGCCCGGCCTAAAGTAGAATGGAAGTGGTTGTCAGTCACGCGCGTTCATAGGTGAGAATGATAATGAGTGTCACGGATCATCACATTCATCAAGTTGAAGTGCAACGTATATCTTGGAATAAGAATAAAAGAGAATTGAATAGAAAATAATAGTAATTGTATTGAAACTTGAGGTACAGTAGAGCTCCACACCCTTAATATATGGTGTGTAGAAACTCCACCGTTGAAAATACATAAGTGAAAGGTTCAGGCATGGCCGAATGGCCAGCCCCCTAAAAAATGATCAATAGCCTCCTAAGATGAAGAATAAAACAAAACTGAGACCAAAGATGTCTAATACAATAGTAAATTATCCTATTTATACTAGACTAGCTACTAGGGTTTACATGAGTAAGTAATTGATGCATAAATCCACTTCCGGGACCCACTTGGTGTATGTTTGGGCTGAGCTTGATTTATCCACGAGCTGAGGCTTCTCTTAGAGTTGATCGCCGAGTTATAGCGTGTTTTGGGCGTTCAACTCCGGGTCGTGACGTGTTTCTGGCGTTTAACTCCAGACAGCAGCATGTACTTGGCGTTGAGTGCCACTTTACGTCATCAATTCCCGAATAAAGTATGAACTATTATATATTGCTGGAAAGCTCTGGATGTCTACTTTCCAACGCCATTGAGAGCGCGCCATTTGAAGTTTTATAGCTCCAGAAAATCCATTTTGAGTGAAGGGAGGTCAGATTCCAACAGCATCAGCAGTCCTTTTGTCAGCCTTTTTCAGAGTTTTGCTCAAGTCCCTCAATTTCAGCCAGAAATTACCTGAAATCACAAAAAAACACACAAACTCCTAGTAAAGTCCAGAAATGTGAATTTAACATAAAAACTAATGAAAACATCCCTAAAAGTAGCTTGAACTTACTAAAAACTACCTAAAAACAATGCCAAAAAGCGTATAAATTATCCGCTCATCAGCGAGGCAGGGGGAGAGGCAGACGCGGCAGAGGTCATGGGAGGCAGGATCCCGAGGAGGTACCCCGCCAGAGAGACCCTGTTAGCCCGCTAGCTCACCGTGCCGACGATGCAGTCCAGATGGTGGGATCATTGTTAGGACCCGTGTCGGGTGACTACTTGTCTTTGAGGCCCTGGGTCACATCATTCAGAGGCAGGGACCAGTCACCAGGGGATGCAGCCAGACGCGAGCATCGGGTTTGACATCAGCACGCAGTTTCAGATACCCTTCAGCCCATCAGAGCTCGACACACAGCCCGACTACCAGCCCATTTTGGACACTCAGGATATGCTTGATGTCACGATAATGGTTCCGGAATGGATGATGGGTGTCTTTCAGGGAGGTGAGAGCTCATTCAGAGACATGTTGACGATGCCACAAGATACCCAGCCATTCTCACAGATCCACACAACACCACCTCAGTCTGCATACTTGCCACGCTATATCGATACTGATCAGTTGTTATGTAGGAAATTAATGTACAAAATGTCATATCTTTGTTATACAAATTTTGTAATGACTGACAACCTTTATTACATTATCATTCACGATATATAACTATGAAGTTCATGCATACATTAACTTATTTAAAACAACTACGACTACCGTCGACTAGAAGATGCACCTCCATCACCAAGAGTAGTGCAAGTCCTCCACGTGTGCCCGATTTGGCGACACAATCTGCACCGCTTCTCCCCATTATACTCAACGTCATCCATGTTGTTATGAATCCTAGAGCTCACGGGCCGACCTCTCTTCACTCTCATCATCCGAGGGTTGGGACAGATTTGAGGTCCGTCATACGATGGCTAGTCATCCTCATGTCCTATCGGTCGAAACTCTGATCTGTAAACATTGAAGACCGATTCCATGCGGTACACAAGATGAACAAACCGCTTCCAATCAAGCCTTGCATGAGAGCAAGATGCAAGCACGTGACGACAAGGAATATGGAGAGCCTGAAAATACCCACAATCACACTTGCCCTCATCAAGCAGCACCTGATAATTCTTTTGTCTAGATCCCGGAACTGCCGCTAACTCTTCAATCGTGAAGTTTGTCCTTGACTGATCAAACTGGTAAACATTCATAGTGTTTACGTACTTCGAGTTGAATTCTATGACCTTCATCAATGTCTGTGAGAATTTAGCACCGACCTGAAGTTGTGCCAGTGCCTTGGAACCATTCCTTGAAAAAATCTCACCCAAACAAAAATAACTTGACTTAGCAAGAGCCGTGAATTGCAAATTGCGGGAACCCTTTATAACAGCATTAATGCACTCAGAGATATTGATCGTCATGTAACCACATCGACGTCCCTCATCAGCATGCTATGCCCACTGAGACTGTGGCATTTCTTCAAGCCAGTTTGTAATAGCTATGTTTTCGCCCCTTCAGACGGCCATAATAATGAGCGAACTCATGATGCGACTTCGAGAGCGCTGCATTAATAAGAACCTTCTTCAAGTCTTTGTTCCTAAAGTGGGTCATGAAGTTAGCTGCAATGTGTCTTGTACAAAACGCTTGGAAGGCATGAGGCGGTTTCCATAAACTCCCTTCGGCATTCAGTGCTCCATCAATGGACTTGTATCTGTCTAAAATCACTAACACCCCTGGTTGTGGTGTAACATGCTCCCGTAAGTACAAAAGAAAGAACAATCACGCCTCCTTTGTCTCACCCTCAATAACTGCGAATGTAATGGGCAGAATGTTTACATTGCCGTCTTACGTTATGGCCATCAGCAAAGTTCCACTGTATTTATCATATAGGTAGGTACCATCAATAGAGATAAGTGGTTTGCAATGCTTGAATGCCTCAACACATAGTGGAAATATCCAAAAGACTCGATGAAACATCACAATGTCCGTGGAGGCAGTCCACGGCTGTGTCACTAGCTGCACCCAAGTACCTAAATTGGACATACATTAGTCGGCTTTTTGTTCACGGCTAAATTAATTAATGGCAAAAAAATAAACCGGAAATAAATCTTACCTGGCAAGTACATCTGCATAGCGAATAACCAACGAGGAAGCTCTTTGTATGACTCTTCCCAATCGCCATATATTCTAGCGATGACTCTCTATTTTGCAAGCCAAACCTTTTTGTACGACGCCTTGTAATCAAAATGATTCTTCACACCTCCTTGTAGAATCCTGATGCTGATTATTGGATCGGCCTTGACCATCGTGAAAATGTGTTGTGCAATGACATTCGAATCCAACCTACGATGATCTTGCCCCATCGAAGTTTGCATGCAAGTATGAGGTCCAGTGTATCGCCTAACCTCCCACCTTTCTTGCTTTCGACGATATGATATAAGTATGCTCCACTTACAACCGGGTCCGAACTGGATATATCTTGCATTGTACCTCCAATGGTCACTCTCTACTATTTTGTACTCCACAACCCTCCTGATGCTGTACTACTTAACTGCCAACATGACTTCTTCCTTGCTCCCAAATTGTTGTCCAACCTCAAACTCGTTGCTTGGGTCTTATTCAGGACCTCCTTGGGTAAACGACCAATCTGATGTCATTGCATCCAGATTCAACCTAGTGAAATGATCCGGCCGGTCATATGGTTGAGTTATGGCAAGCTGTGTCAGAGTAATCTGTGTGTGACCGTAGTAGTTTATCTCCTCTTCCTCATCACCATCATCAGGGATTTCGGATGGTTCTTCGTCAGCATCCTCTCCATCATCGTGGTTAACTTCATACTGCTCCATCATCATATCTCTGATAGCAGAACCGTCATGACTTTCAAGACCGTCATCCATTAAGTCAACGTTACGAGCTTTAACATTAGACCCCTCATGACTACCCTCAGGTGGCATATTCAGATCCACCATCGTCTTTCTGATAGTTTGTCTAACAACGCCACCCATTGGACTATCATCAACAGTATCTGCAGATGATCCTCGACCACCAAAGACAACAAAAAACACGTATAACTCCAACAGATGAATATTGGTCCATTTGTTGTACCACGACCTTATAAGCCGTACGTCCTCGTCGTCGCGCAACCGGTACCTAATTCAAAACAATAGAAATATCGCTCACAACTGATAAATATACTTGTAACAGAGACAAAGAAAACACTATAATATACCTTTTATAAAACAAATTACCATCTAACTCGGTAGGATATCCGTAGTAAATTTTTTTCACCCTTTTAGATTCCTGTTGTCCGAGGACATGCAATATCAAACTCTTCAAAGCTGTTAAACTGTTGACTTCCGCTGTCATATACGTAATTATCGACTGGCCCGATCTAAAGACAATTGATCCTTTTTCATCATACACTATTTCACCATCGTAATGAATGGATAACAATGAATTTCCTGACATCGTAGCAATAACATTAACAGTGAGGAAGAAGAAAGTAATTAGAGAAGTTGTGACTGTTTGATCTCTAATTGGCCTGCTTTTATGTCCGAACTCTTCATAGAGTTCGCCGGGGGACAGCGAACTTGCTGTTAATTCAAAAAAATTGTATTTATGAAAATAAAATTGAAAAATCATTTTGGAAAAAATAATTATTTTTATTTTATAAATAAAAAAAATCCTACTGTGAATCCATAAAAAATATGACATTGAACTTGTTGTACTAGAATCAAAGTACGTTAACATTGTATATTATGTAGTTAATTTGAAGATGTTTTTTTTTTAAAAAAAGTATTTTTGCTTCGAAGATTAGTGCAAAAAAAGGAATTTTTATTCTTAAAATTAAAAAATTAATTTTAATGTTTTTTAGTTAAATACGCATGAAACAATTTTTTTTTGTTAGACCTTAAATAAAATTTACAATAAAGGAAGATTTATGCAAATAATGATAATAAAAAAATAAAGTTAATTAAAATTATAATATATATATATATATATATAAAATAAAAACACAAAAATTAATGTTTTAAGTGGTATTTAAATACATAATTTCATTTATTTGACACTGAATTAATAGTTAAATATTTATTATGAAGATAATAATATTTTTTGGGATAATTTGAATATTTGACTTTATTTTGACATGACCAGGGTTTTATTTTTGAATAATTAAATCGCTACTTTAGTATTACCCATTTATTGAAGATAGTAAATATTTATAGTTAAAAATTATAGTTAATATAGTGCATTCTGAATTATATTTTTTATAATTGGTAAAAAGTTTAAAATAATTAAAAAAAGTTAAATAAAATTGGATAGTTAATCTTTTTATTGAAATCTTTTATTAATTATATAAAGAGGAGTGCTAGGGTTAGCAGATTTTGTAAGTTGTAGCCATCAATTAGCTATCAATAGTGTATTTAATGGTGTGAGATTTTATCTAATGGTGGAGAATCACTTATTTTCCTTTTGCTGGCTAAGTGTTGGCCAGATTTTAATAAATTTGCTGGCCCCTAAACTTTCTCTTATATAAATATTAGGTATAAAAGTGAATTTTAATCAAATAGACTAAAATAAATATTATTTAATTTTTATAAGAAAAAAATATATCATTTAACAATCATGTTAGATGTATTTTAAAATTAGCCACCAATATAAAATACATATTAAAATATAAAATATATATTAAAAATGAGTTAAATAATATATATATTTATATATAAATATACAATAATTAATTTTAATGACTAATTTTAGTATATAAATAATATTTTTTATTATTTAAATATCTTACAAAAGAAGCATTATTTTTTCTTTATTAAAACCTTTTTGAATTTGATTTTTCTAAAAACATGTTACTTGCTTAAAATAAAGTAACGTTTTTTTTTATATAAAAGTATAATAATTAAAAAAAACAAAAATTTTGACAAAAAAATATTCAAAATTACATATCACACAAGATAATAAGATATCATGCCCAAGACCAAGCCTTATTTAACATACTTATTTGGTTCAAATGTAAGTGTTTTATCTATTTCTAATTTTGACAAAAAAACACACAAGATAATATCACACAAGATAATAAGATATCATGCCCAAGACCAAGCCTTATTTAACATACTTATTTGGTTCAAATGTAAGTGTTTTATCTATTTCTACGTTCTAGTTTTTTTTAAGAATTAATAATCAACAAATATTTTTCTTTAAATTTTAGATTACACTATTTAAAAGAAAAAAAAAATCGTGTTCCACTGTTCAAACCCCTTCTTTGTAGTTGGTACCCCTTTCCAGCGTTAAGAAAGAAAGAGAAAGTATGAAGTTGGTACCCCTTTCCAGCGTTAAGAAAGAAAGAGAAAGTATGAAGAAATATTTGCACAATGTGAACAATGAAAATGTATGGAGTATTAGAAATATAATCATTAATGTTATATTTTTTTATCAATTAAAGTTTTTGGGATGAATAGTATTATGACATGGTATTAGAGCAATAGATTCAAAAGGTCAAGAGTTCGATTCTTGGTAAACCCTAAAATCTTTTGAGAAGAGGTTTATTATCCCTAGTATGGCATGAATTCCTTACTCCCACATTTTTGTAAGAGTATCATTAAGGTTTAATTACTCTGTTGGTTCTTATAGTTTCGCGAATTTTTCAATTAGGTCCCTATACTTTTTTTTCTTTTAATTGAGTCCCTATACCATATTAAAATTTTTAATTAAATCCTTATTAATGGTAAAAGTTAAAAAAACGTTTATAAAATATAAATTTACTAATTTACCCTCACCCCTTCTCTTCTTCTTTTCACCCTCACCTCCATCATCTTCTCGCCTTCTTTTTCTGTCTCCATCCTTCTTCTACCAACAAGCTCCCTTCTTTCATGGCAGAAATGGTTATACAACATAAATTCAAAACTAAAATTTTTGCCATTATTAATTTTTAGCATGATCAAAAATAGAATTTTTGTCATGATATAATCATTTAATTACAAACAAAACATATAATCAAAACTCATAATCAGAAATTTTTAACACAATCAATTTTGTTTAACATAATCATTGAGTAGAAGTAAAACCAATTCAAAAACAGAAGTATAATGAAGCAAAAACAAAATGAAGCTGAAGCAGAATGAAGGGTCCTTTCTCTGCTAGCTTCTAATTTGCTATCACGTCACACTTTCCACTTCCATTCTGAGACTCTTATCCACTGAGTAGTGAATACCTGAAAGCAATCTAATTCCGTATGCCTAGATTGTACTATGACACATTTCATCCCACAATCCACTTTCAGATATCATCATCATCATTATCACTCCCTAAACCAATGATCTCCCGCTGCAGCATAGTCCAATCTCACCACCCCAATTTCACAATCTCATACCTGATTGACTCATGTAGTCTCTCTCCAGACACTGCTGCTCTTACTTTCCAAAAGCTTCACCTTCCTTCTGCTGAAAGACCAGACTCAGTTCTCACCCTTCTCAGGGAGCATGGTTTCACAGATACCCAGATTTCAAACCTCATCAGAAAACGCCTATTGTTTCTCTTAGCAAACCCAGATATCCTCTTGCCAAAGTTTCAATTTTTCCTCTCCATTGGGATTTTCAATACCAACCTCGCAAGAACCCTAACTGCTGATCCAACCCTTTTGACCCGGAACTTGGAGAAACAGATCATACCCTGTTACAATTTTCTCAAGAGTGTGTTGATTTCTGATGAAAAGGTTGCATCTTCATTGAAGCGCACATCTTGGGTCTTCCTCGAGGATCACAAGAAGAACCTCGTACCAAACCTCAATCTCCTAAAAGAGATGGATGTTCCTAAATCATGTGTTACGCTGTTGCTGACTCATTTTTCGGAGGCATTGATGCAGAAAAAGAAAAACTTTGCAAAGCTTTCTAAGGAGATTAAAGAAATGGGGTTTAATCCAAAAAATACAATTTTTGTGTTGGCCATTCATGTGCTCTCAGGTGAGGGTAACAAATCCATATATAACCGCTGTTACGAGGTTTATAAGAGGTGGGGTTGGTCCACTTTGGGAGGTGGAAGGAAAGGTGGTCAGGGGTGGAATTGGAGGGAAGGAGGGGATGCGGTGGAGGTGGGAGGAATGAAGGTGAGAGAGAGAAGCAGGAGCAGAGGAGAGAGACGGAAAGGTGGAAGAAGAAGAAATGGTTAATTTTGTCTTTGTCAAAATAAAAAAGGAGACACAATTTATGAATTTAGAAAAAATTGAGAAAATATTCAATTTAGGAATGTAATATTTCGTTAAATCAAACAGTTTTGTTACGGTAAGGACCTAATTGAAAAAAAAAATTGGTGTAGGGACTCAATTAAAAAGAAAAAAAGTATAAGAACTAATTGAAAAATTCGCAAAACTATAATATCTACATAAAAATAATTATAAAATATACCCCATTTGTTTTTTTTTTTTTTGAAAAATTAACTAATTAGATTTTGAGGTAGAGCGGATGGATGAACAAACGATGAACTTTAAGGATCGTGTGGGGCGATGCCGGGGAGAGAAGGGAATGCGTCGAGGCGGCAAACAGCAACAACACAACTACATTTTTTCCTTGCCGGAACTTCTAGCCATCCTGCGCTCTCTCTCACCTTCCAAACTTCAGCCCCTTCGAATTGGCCACGGGGCGATTTGGAGAGGAGGCTGCCAGCGCTGCGGACGGAGAAGGAAGAACTAGCCTTTCTTCTCTTCCCTTAACTTAATAGGGGTGCCCTCCTTCACAGCCTAAGCCCCTGCTCAACAGGACTCGACTCGCATTAAGAGAAGAGAGGTCTGCTAGGGTTTTCCTATCTTTATCAATTTCTGCTAGGGTTTTCAATCCCTGTCTTTCTCTCTTCCTCTTCCCCTGCTGCAAATCTCAATATCTATTCCAATAGTTTGTGGTAAGCCTGATATATTTGAAACATTACAACCATATTGGCGATAGCGCAACCTGCCCCCGCCGCGCAACCTGCTGCCGCCGCGCAAGACGTTGCCGCCGCCGTGCAAGACGCTTCCGCCTCCGTCGCGCAAGACGCTGCTTCAACGCTTGGAGGTTAGTTAATCATTATGCCTTTTCAGTTCATGGATCCCTTTTCTTCCTCTCCCTCTGTCATTTAAAAACCTAAATGTGTGTTTATTGATTATGACTCTCAATATAAAGGATGAATGATACAAGTGTTTATCTTTTAATAACAAAATTTGTTTGTAGAAATGTGTTCGATGAAAATTGCTTTCTATATTCTGAATTAGTTTTCTAACATCAAATTGATTCTAAAACAAATACTGATAAGATTATTCCTTCTATTGGTTTACAGATTCCTGCATTAAAATCTGCCGCAACCTGCGCCCGCCACCGCCCAACCTGCCGCCGATGCGCAGGAATTTTTTTTCTCAATAGTCAAGAAATTTAATTATGCTTGCAATAAAACCTTAGAAATCTATTCAGTATTTTCACTTAAAATAATTTTATTTGTATATGTATCTGGTCACTACCTCTATGGTAAATACTAAACAGAGCAGCACTATCTAATCTAGTGTAGTAGATGTAGATCAACTCAAACTTTTATGAACAGAATAGAAACGAAAGTTGGGGAAGGACGTGAAGTGCCATCAACTTCTGTGTATGTGTTGTGGCCAATGGCAGTGAAGGGTGTCTTTTGGATGCTTGCTTTTCTAGCTGCATAAACGGGCAATTATTGGAGAAAGAGAACTGTTATGCGTGACAATGTAAAATTGACCTCACCATTGTTTTATATTATTCATTCAACTTGGCCCAGTATTCTTAAAATGTATAGTTACAAACAAGCTAGCTAAATCCAAACTTTTTTTATAGAGAAAATCAAGTGTCACAAAATGGTCCTCTGACCTTGTATCAATGATATCAATTGTAGATTTTCACCATTGATTGACAAGGTGGTTTCTCCATTATCTCTTGTTTGGTAAAAAAAAATGCTTGTTTATTATGAAATGAAAACATTGCACATGACATGGAGTTTACTTTAATCATTTATCCTATACAATTTACGTGAAGTATACTGTGAAACAACTGCCAGAATTAATGCATATGAATGTCTAATTATTTACCACGTCAGTTGTACATGGTTTCTTACTAAATGCATTGTACCACTTAGCTTTACTCTCTTAGGGTAGTGGACTACTGGTTCTCCCTGAATTATTAGCGATCACATCCCTTGAGGTTTCAGGATATAGCTCTTAACCCCAAACTCGTGCAAATATTGCACTCTGCTCCAAAGTTACAAAAATGTTGCACTGCACCCTTAGCACGTTTTAAGCTACTTTCTTTATTTTAGGAGCGATCAATTGGACGATCTCGTGGATTTGGATATGTTACATTTGCTTCAATGGATGATGCTAAGGTAACTGCTATCTCTATGTAGATGCTCTTGTGCACACACTATCATGATCTGACTGACTTTCTGGTGGCAGGATGTTCTATCAGGTGAACATGTTCTTGGCAACAGGATGCTGGAAGTCAAAGTGGCCACACCAAAGGTAGTAATCAAATTGTTGTTAGGACATTAAGTCTGTTCTGTGATCATTGCTGTGTTATACTATCCTGTTGATTTTATAATGTTTCATTCTAAAGGAGGAGATGAGAGTACCAGCCAAAAAAGTAACCAGAATATTTGTAGCCAGGATTCCACAATTCAGGATTAATGTGATTTTGCAAGTGCACCTTGCATGCTAAATAAACATGGGCACTATTTAAGTATATATTAAAGTACCATATAGTTGTACGCATTTGGCTTTTGCTTATAATCTATTTTCTTTTGTAGTGGGGTTATGGAATTCCCAGTGGGAGGCCATCAAGAGCAGATTGGAGGTATAGACCATACTAGGAGTAGGAGAGAGCAGTTTCATTGGTATCATTGCCGTACGAAATGCTGAAATAGATGCCAGCGAACTGTTTCTATATTTATATATTCCCAGCATGTAAATTTATATATCCCTTGAGAAGGAATTAACTGTATATATATGCTTTGATGCTTGCTTCAGAGACTTGGGAATGGGACACGATGAAATGAGGGGATTACTCCCTATTGCTTTTGAATATTCAGCGAGAATGCTGTTCACAAAGGCATCTTCCAGTGCTCATATGTTGCATGCCATGAACTGTGCGCCAAAGTAGCATATATTATTGTTTTGTTGTTGTTGGATTCCTGAAGAAGAAAATGACGTTACTGGTAACTGAAAGACTTAAAAATCTTATATGATTGTAAATTCCTTTATATTTGTTGTAGTGTGCTATTTATTTGAGTCTCTAATAATGAGCACTTTTTTCTTGCTTAGAGAAAGTTCACACAAAATAATTGATTTGTGCAAAATGAAATGAGGTTGCAGATAAGCAGAGAAGGTAGTGCTCAGATATATCACAGTTGGTGCAATAGTTGGAAGTTGTTTATGAGGTTCAAGGTCCTTGAGAATGCGAAATGGACACTCTCGTGGAGAGTGGGAGTCTTGCTGCGACTGCTTCCGAAGAAGTGGTTAGGAATTGGTAAAGAAACCTGATATCAATGTCACTGAGATGTCCATTTGATCAGTATAATGGATGGAATGTACAATGTTAGCTGTGTTCTGGTTTGAATTATGTTATTGACTCACTGCTTGTAGTGTATAATTTGTGCTCTATGCTTTCCTTTCGTTTGAGTACTTCATATGTCAGTAGGAAATGTGTGATTCAGTGTAAGATAGAAAAATGTCATATTTGAGTTGCTCTTGTAACACAACCATGACTAAACACTTCATTGCTTATTTCTATGAAAATAAGGCAAGTAATGTTATGTTTAACAAGAATGAAGAATCACTTCTTATACTCATTTAGATTCCGTTCAGTTGCTGCATATTTGGTGTTGTACAGAACGTTCTCTGTTGTCTTTTATGCATTAAAATACTAGTAGGAAATAATTAAGATTGCTGACTTTTCCTTACAGTTATTATATTGATCAACTAAATGTATGGCGAAAAAATACAATTCTTTTTAGAGTATAATTATAATATATTATTTATCTATCATAAAAGAAGTTCTTAATTAAAAAAAAATGATTGAGAATACCTTATTTACCTGTTGAAGGTTTAAGTGTTGAGAATTATGGCTACACAAAAAGTTAAGAGAATAACACTGTACACTCAAATGTTTCTTCCCTTTTAATTTCTTTTATTTATGACACTGTATACTCAAAATTTTCTTGTTTGAACTTTGCCATTCTTTATTTTTGAATTAACATAGATTAATTATATCTTATAAATTCAAGATATGTTTGAACTTTGTTTTTGTTCATTTTTTGGATTAAATTATATTGTATTTATCATACTCAGCAATAAATCGTTTATAATTTATTTTCAATAATGAGAACATGAAAATATTTAACCAAAGAAAAAATATAGATAGACAATGAAAATATTAAACAATGTGAACAATAGAAACAAAGGATGTTCAATTGCAGATGATTATTTTAATATTAAGATTTAGATAAGTAATTTGGAGTGTAGTGTGTTCTACTTCAATTTGGTTACTCTAGAATTAGTTGAACCAGATCTGCAAATGCATCAATGATCAAGTAAAATTTGTTTATTGTGTACAGAACCTGGGAGCTGACAGCACCGTGGACTGGAGTACAGATCAAAGTTCCAGTGAAGTTCATTGTGGGAGACCTGGATGTTACCTATAACACTCCGGGTGTTAAGGAATATATACATGACGGTGGCTTCAAGAAAGAGGTGCCATTCCTGCAAGAACTGGTTGTAATGGAAGGAGTAGCTCACTTTATAAATCAGGAAAAGCCAGATGAGATCAGCGCCCATATACACGACTTCATAAAGAAATTTTAATCTCCATTATCCTTCCTACATTCTATTTTCAGTATTTTGGCTCCAAAGATTTCGTTACCTCTTAATTTAGGCTACGTATAAAAGAATAAGATTACGCATTAAAAACCATCCGCACCCAGTTCGAGCATTGAGTAATTCCCACATGACCTGGATCTGTAATGATTTCTAGGTGGGGTTCTTTTGGCAATTATGTATTTATGCCTTCTGTTCTAAGTAATTCAGGAAACTAAATAGCTTTTGAGTGCGGCAAATAGACGTGTTTTTACGTTAAAATACAATTCATGTTCAAAACAAGTTAAAAAATAATCAATTAGACAAGCAAAGTTAACGATCACGAACAAATGAAGAATTTCTACTCATTAATCCTTTCATAGAGTTCATTAGAACAGTAGTGATAAACCAAAATTGTTGAGCGAGTTCCAATCCTTTTTCCCCTTTGAGGGAAGGAAAACTGAACTAAAATGAACTGTTTTAACGACACAAAAAGGAAAACAATACAGAATGGTCACATGATAAAAAGGAAAATCCTCCATCTTTGAGCTCCAGAACTCAAACTCTGAAGCCTTTGCTATTCCTTCTTCCTCTAGCACGCTCAAATTTCCGTCCCTTTGAACGAACGTAGGGCTTGGTGTGACTATGGGGCACACCAGGTGCTGGTCCAAAGTGCTTGACAGCCTCTCGGGCATTCTTAGGGCCTCTAAGAAGAACCTGAAACAATATCCCAAATATAATTTCATTACTTTTATACTCTGCTAACATTTTTCCTTCCTCCATAGAGAACTAGTTGATTTGAAAAGAAATCATTACTTAAATAAAAACTAAATATTTTCAAAACAAAAAAAGAAGTTTCAAATCATAATTTCCTTTTATTTTAAAACCTTAACAATGCACCTAGCAAAACAGTAGAACAGAAGTGCTAGTTATATTTTCTGTTCCCTCTACAGCTATCCTAGCAGAAATGCAGAACACAGACTAGGGCCCTAATTAACTGGGATGAAAGTTGCTGGAGACAAATAATACGTTATTTAAATAGAAAATACAGTGGTTTGAGGGGGTGAAAATGTAAAGATCGTTCAAGGAACAAGCAAATTATGTGCCAAGTACAAGAAACTCTGGACTCCACATATCACCAATCATCAAATTGATATTGAATGTTGGAATAACTAATATTGTACCATAAATTGAAGTGTACATTTCAAAAGGAAACTATATATCACCATTAATCAGCAACAAAATTGACCAGTCAAGGTTGGAATTTATGGGATTCAAAAGGTGTCATGATAATTCGAGCTTAAATCTATGCTTTCAACCAATGAGAAAGGTACAGTCCATAGATGATAAATCCAACAATTAATTCTTGAGAACAAGACATGAATATCCACCACATATTAATCTCTTTAGCTAAAATGCATTTTAGTACTCTAAACTGCTGATTCACCGTCTCTTTAGCTAGCCTAATTTTGGTCACTGACAGCCATTAAGGTAAATAACCTATGAAGGGAAATATAATGAACCATAAGGTTGATCAAGAGGCATGAATCTTGTCACTTCTGCATCTATAGCAGACATATCGATGGCCCAATTAACACAGTCACCAACATTTGATGCCATTTAAACTCAATTTCGATTAGTTATAACTGTATGAACTAAGAATTTCCTAACCCGGGGACTCAAAATCCAAGGACAAGACCTTGACTAAACTGCAAATCCCCTTGACCTTTTCAAAATAATCCTTAACACTGTCCACCTTTTCATACTAAGTTACTACAATCATTATACGCCAGCAATGACCTGTTCCCATTTAGTATTTTTTCCTATAGAGATTTACAGAAAGATTACAGAACAAGCCCATAGCAATTTTTCAACGAAGATTTTGAAGATAAGGACTTGTTAAGATTCTTAGACGTGTTAAATCAGCTCAAATCCCTTCCTACTCTAGCAGTAATCTACTAATTCAATATACAAACAACAAACACAATCTATTTACACAGCAAAGGGAAAAGCTGTGATCCTATCAAATTAATTCATGCAATTTAATTAAGTCCTAACCAATCAAAAAGTGAACCACAGTGAGGAAGAAACTTACAGCAGGATCCGTTGAAATGAAGAGTTCAACACAGAGATTTTAAAATCTGTAGTTCTGTACCTTTTCATCTTTCCTGAAACTGGGTTATGCAATGGTTCAAAATTAGAGCACATCCAAAACTAATGGTTCGGTTTGAAGAAAACAGAAGAAAACTCGGAAGTTGTTTGACAGAACACAACAGAACAAAATAGAAGAAAGTCAGATGCGACGGCAGAAAAAAACTCAGGAGAAAACTCAGAACTCTATTTCGGAAGGAGATTTATTCAGTCTCGTTGATGCTCTCCAAGAACTCTAATCTCTCTCAGTTTCTCGTCTTGCGCGGCGGGGGCAGGTTGCGCGGCGGCGGGCGCAGGTTGCGGCAGCGAGGGGAAGAGGAAGATATTGAGATTTGCAGTAGGGGAAGAGGAAGAGAGAGACAGGGATCCCAGCATAAATTGATAAAGAGAGAAAATTCTAACAAACCTCTCTTTTTTAAATGCCTTTAAATCTGAAAATGAAAGGGAAAAGGGACAAAATTAAAAATTTCAAAAAAAAGTAGGGTATAGTTTGTAATTATTTTTATGAAGGTTAATGATGCTTTTATAAAAATGTGGGAGTAAAAAATCTATAATTCTCTAATATTCGTATGGGGCTACGAATTTGTTACTCCCACTTTTATGTGGGAAATTGGGAATAAGGTTAACCAATATAAAAATATTTATAAATTAGATCCTATATTTTTATTTTTGAAAAAATTAATAATTAAAATTTTTTTTTATTTTTTACTTTTTACATTTTTATTTGTAACTGAGAACAAGAGGGAGGGATATGGAAATGATGAAGTAATAAAAGACGAAGTCATTGCTAGTAGTAACGAGTTGTCACGATTCATTGGTTCATATAAAATTCATGTCCTAGGTGTATCAAAAAACATTCTTTTCGCTAAGCGTATATAATCAAATAGAGTGAAAGGTCCACCCCGAAAGGGAGTACTAATAACAGCTGAGTCCTCTCCGAATCGTAGGAGATAATTGCCCATCATACGGCTCACCAACTTCACTTGCCTCTATGGGAGACTCGCTCCGAGCAGGTTCGGATCACTTACAATACACGGCTCTACGAAGGAAGGGGTTGGTGGGTTAGGAACGTTTTTCAATATGATTCTTTTTCCGTATTTGTTCGATGAGAAATGCAAGACAAGAACCCATCTCTTTTCGACTGGGAAATGCTACTCCGTTTTGTCCACTTTCTCCATCCCTCTCTATCAAAATGATCAAAAAGGAAGGCAAGCTTGCTTCTTATTCTCGTGTTCGATCTCTTCCATCTCTGCCCCGCTCGTTGTCACCTATGTTGAAGAAAGGTTTGGAACCCTGTAGAGAATGAGGAGGGGCCGAGGATCTTTGTTTTTTACTTTTTACATTTTTTTTCGTTCAATCAAAATTTCTAAGAGATGAATAAGTTACCTCTACTAGGTTTTATCATTCATTCTTCACCCTTCTCCAGATGAGACAATCCTTTTTAGCATTCCTCCTCCCCCCTTCTCTTTTTATGTATTACCGCTTTGTTCTTCTTTCTCACTACTAACTCCGGTCTCGGTCCTTCTCTCGCACCTCTGCCCTTGTGAACTACTCTTGTAAGATTTTATTTTATTTTATTGTCTTTTCTATGAAAATTATGTGAATTTGGATGCTCTTGTTCTGGTAGGATTTCATGATAAATTTGAGACTCGATGCAAGTATAACTTGTACCTAACTCAGTATTTCTATCTATGTAAGGATTTATGTAAATAGATAATGCTTGTCCAGTCAACTGTAACAAAAGTGGAATTCTTCGATGGATTTTGCAATAATTTTTGAGTATCCATGAACACATGTTTCTGACCAGTAAAGATTGATGAACTATTTAAAATTGTTTCTCTTTAGTTGATAATGGCATAAGATGGTAAGCATTTATGAGGAATGCATTTCATGGCTTTCACTTGGTCCGTGAAGCATCCACCCTTATATCTGGAACATGAAATTTATCATGCAACATTTTAACTGGTGTCTGAAGTTTCGATAATGTTTGGTAGTATTTGATATAATACAAATGTTCTAGGAACACTGGTTTGAAAAAATCTTGAAAATGAGGTGTGAAGTGTAGCAAGAGACCTAAGTTGCTTGTAAAATTTGTGAAAATTTAGATGCTAGTAAAACGAGAATGATGTTAATATTTTACCTTCAAGATGGTGTAAGATGATGTTTCTTTTTATAAACTTGTGTTTATTATGATGAAGTGCATGAAGAAGCTAGGTTGCAGTTCCTATATTCTCTAATTGTAAATAAAGTATTAAGTAGCACTTTGTTTCTTGTTTGCATTTCAAAACTTGTACCTCTGATTTTTTCCATCATTATTTTCTTTTTGTGCTTAATTTGTGACATGCTGTGATTTTTAGAATTTTTTTGTTTTGACAGAGGATATACTCATAATCTGAACTGCTTAATGCTATTTACATGCTTTTATCTCCTTTTTGAGAAGCTGTTCTTTTAGACTGTGGAGCAAATATGATATTTCATGTGCTATCTTGGTTTATGTATACCGTATGTATAAAGTGATGCACTAAAACTAAAAGCACTATGGTTATTACTTGCATTGTATAGCGACGGTGATGATGAATTTTTTGACCGCACAAAGAAAACGTCTTCTCGCCAGAAGCCTGGTGACAACCAATCTATTGAGACTGCTGATACTCTTTGATGTGCGGAAAATGATCCAACAAAAAACTTACCGGCAAGTGTACCGGGTCGCATCAAGTAATATAACTCACATGAGTGAGGTCGATCCTACAGGGATTGAAGGATTGAGCAATTTTAGTTTAGTGATTGATTTAGTCAAGCGAATCAAGTGTTGGTTGAGTTGTTTACAATTGACAGAAATTAAATTGCTTGAAATGTAAAGGGAGAGGGGAGAATTGCAGTAAATTAAATAGCAGGAAAGTAAAAGAAGCTGAAGCTTAAAATGCAAGTAATATAAAGTGCAGAAACTTAGATTGCAAGAAATGTAAATGGCTGAAACTTAAAGTGCAAGAAATGTAAATTGCTTGAATCATAAAAGGGATTGGGAATTGGGATTTCAGAATTTAAACAAGCAAAGGTAAATTGCAACAAACAGAAAAGTAGAAGATGAATTGAATTGAAGTGGGTCTCAAACAGAAGAGTGAAATGCCTTGGAGAATTTAGAACAGAGAAGCAGTGCTTAATTTGCAGCAAATTGAAAGTGGTTGAAGATCTCAGGAGTGGAAGAGACTAGATAACAAGTCTAGATCTCAAATCTTTCCTTGATCCAACAAGAACAATTGCTAAAGAAATAAAGGAAAGCAAATTGCAGAAATAGCAGAAGAAGAAGAAATGAACAGAAAGTAAAATTTAATTATG
>NC_029777.3:14121703-14129465 GCF_000817695.3 Arachis duranensis
GGCTTATTTTCCTTGTGAGTAGCGCCTCCCTCATCCCCCCTTGGTCATGGGTTCAAGTGTTGGGGCATGCACTTGCAACTTGTTTTCCTTGAATTATTCCTCAATGCTTTCGACAATGCTCACTTGGTGAGCTGAGCATTGTTTTTCTTTTCCTTGTTTCTTGGCTTCCTATTGTGCTCAGCTCACAAAGTGAGCAGAGCATTGTGCCTTGGTCCCATGGGAGTGAGTGTAGCACTCACTTAGTGAGCATCGTACTCTTGGAGTGAGCTTCAAGGTTTCATGCGCCACACTTCCTCCTTTCTTTGCCACACTTTTTCTTCCTTGAGCCACACTTCTTAGGCCACGCTTTCTTCTTTTCTTCTTTTCTTCACCTACAAGAAATCAAAACAACCAATCAAAGTATCACCAAATTCACAAGGTTTATAAATCATTAAAAATCAATTAAATTTAGCCTAAACCTCATGATTTAGCATCAATTATATGGTGGTTGTTTGATTCAAAGAAACCATGCATTTCCATTCCAAATCACTTACTTAAAATGCAAGAAAGTGCATAAAACCTAACAAAAACAAAGAAAAAGGCTAGTGAAACTAGGCTAAGATGACTTGTCATCACAACACCAAACTTAAAACTTGCTTGTCCCCAAGCAAGAATCAAACATAAGAGAAGATAGAATGAAATAGATAAGTATATATGTTCTTATTAAGCAGATAGTTGAATTTGGTCTATGGGGTTTTATGCAGATTAAAAGTAGCTCATTTATTACTTGCTGTCAAAACAAACAATGTCTCCTAAAGGGTTCACTAAGGTTGCTGCTACAATACCTTACTTTTTGCTTATTTTCCTTGTATAATCTTTTTCTCTCTTTTTTTTTCTTTTGCATAGAGGGCTTATTATTTATTAAAGACTTGGTGGCAAATGTTGCAGTGGCCTTTGGCTTAATTTCACTCAACATTTTTTCACCACAGACACATGGCTCACCTTTTTCTTCCTAGGATCATTGATGCCCAGCATCTCTTTGGATAACTAAATGTTTTGTAGCTAGGTTGCTCTTTATTGTGGACTTTCAATTGGCCATCCCAAATCAGTTGATCTAAGTGGCCAGGTTTTGAAATACCCCTTAGAATTTACTTATCCAAGCATATCCTAGTACAAGAACACCACAGGCATGTGTCCCAGGGTCCAAGCTATTGGTGTCTAGCCTTATTGTTTGTTTCTTTGCCAACTTTTGGCTTTTCTTCTTCTTTTTCTTTCTGTTTTGGTTTATTTTCAAGGGATTTTTAATAATTGAAAGATCATAGCAGCAAACTAGCTTAAGCTTCAAGAAACAAGTCATCTTGCATCATTTATTCTATGAGCTAACAATTCAATCAAACACATACCACCACTAACTCTCATTCTAACTTTTGTAACATTGAACAATTACTTTTCTAAATCAAATATCTTTCTTTTATTCAAACAGCAAGGGAAAACAAAGCAAAGTATTCAAGCTAATGAGTGATGACAATTATTATGCAAATTGCTTATTCTTGACTAACTATTAATGTAAACAAAAGAAGTAATTGAACATAAAGTATTTGGAGGCATGTCATGTTTCAGACATGCATCTTCCTTATTTAACAATAGTAAGAAGAAGCTTTACCACCTCTATTTGTCAGGTATCTCCATTCGTTTGGATTTGCTGGATTCCCCCTTCTTCTTTTTCCTTTTCTGTGTATAATCTTGAGCTTCTTCACGAGGACATCTTCTATCCCAAACAGAATCTGTGAGACCTGAAAGCCCAACTTCCTCTAATCTTTGAAGTGTTACATGGGTATAATGATGAGACCTTGCTGCCTGCCGGTCTCTCAGTTCTTGGCACTGCTCAAATGATTTGATTTGTGGATTCAGTGTTGGCATGCTCTGGGTTAAATACTCCAACCTTGCTTGCATATCCTCATTACACTCAGATTATTGCACGTATCTAACCTTTCCAATAGTGTGATGAATGTTCTTCCATTGATATAGGTTGTGAGTATACTCACCATATTTGGCTTGGGTCAAGAACATCTTACTATATGCCTCTTGAAGTCCTGTTGTTAGTTCCCTTTGTCCCTCAAGAATCTTGGCTTGAAACTCTTGTTGTTGGGCCATTGATTGTTGCTGCCAGCTCTCCATTCTTTCCTCCATTTTGTGCTGCCAAGCTTCATTCTGCTCCCTGTCTCTCAGGTATTGCTCTTGTGCTATCATATTTTGCTGTGATATTTCCTCAAGAGTTCTTTGCAGTTGACTCATGTCTATGGCCTTGTGAGCTTGTTCTCCTCTTTCTTCTGGTCTTCTTCTTCTTTGGGGCCTTTCTTCTTGATCATCATCTTCAGCAGTTCCTTCCATGCTTTTCTTTGAGATTCCAGATCCCCTTCTTACTTTTTCTGTGTCCTCATCTTCAAAAATCACTCCAGCTTTATCGCACAGCCTTAGAATTGTGCTTGCATGTCCGAGCATAGTGGATTTGGATGAGCTCTCAGCTATCTCTTGGATACTGTTGGCTATGAGTTTTGCAAGGTTGATTTCTCCTCCATGTAGGATACATTATGTCAAGAGTGCTCGCTTGATTGTAACCCCTGAGGTGTTTCCAGTAGGGAGTATGGATCTCCTTACTATCTCATACCACCCCTTTGTTTCGGGGATGAGATTTATTCTTTTCAGACTGCTTGGGACTCCTTTCGAATCCCTCTCCCAATCTGTGCCTTCTAAGCATATCCCTTGTAAGATTTCATCCGGGTCATTTTCTCTCTGCAATCTGTCCTCATAGCTGGGCTCATCATAAGTTATAGTTCTCAACTTCAAGGCCCTTGTGATGGATGCCGGACTGAAATCTACTTCACTTCCTCTAACATAGCTTTTGTAGGGGATGCTGTCTTTGCTTTCCTTCACAGCATTTGCGTAAAACTCTCTGATCATAACTGCACTGATCTTGGGGAGGGGGTCAGATAGAAGATCCCACCTTCTTTCACTGGTGATTTGCTTCATGATGGGGTATTCTCCGTCCTTAAGTTCAAAGCCCCTTTCATGAATGATGAGCTTTGTTTTCATGAATTTATGATATTTTCTTTCATGAAATGGAGATATGAACTTTCTTGCATCATAGGCTGGGGGTTCGGCTACCATGGGCTCCTTGCCTGGCCTTCTTCTTGTACTTGGTGAAGCCATGAGTGCGATCAAAAAGACAAGATAAGGGTGGATTTGAGATTGGTTGAGGTATGATTTTGAGGTATAAAGAGATTGAAGAAAGAAGTATTGCTGTTATGAGAGGAGTGGTGTGTGTATATAGGATGGCCTGATGTGGGAGCAAAGGCTTGTTTGTAAGGAAGGTTTTTAGGCATGTAGGATGCAGGAAGTGCCTTGTCTTATTTATAAGCCGACTATCAAAATGTTGGATAAAGACCACACTTGCAGAATGATTCGGTCATGGCTTTTGAAGGGTGGAGATTGAATTGAACACCATGGCAACTTCATTAGACGAACGGCTTTCATGTTCTCTTGAGGGTTGACAAGGATTCTCTTCCCATTGGTTGTATGTAGTTCGTCCTTCAAGGTGAGCAGCATGCAGATTTTTACTTTCCAAGATTGACACACCTTTCTAGGCACATGTGATCATTCTCTTGACTTGTCATAGCCGTTCCTCCCTCTTGTCTTTTTCTCCAACTTTCTTTTCTAATTAAATCAAAATGAAATGCTTCAAAACTTATTTAAAGCACGGTGGTAAGGTGGTGAGTGCTTACATTCTATCTTATGGCCCTTAGTTATGAAAGATCAATTGTATCCCTTACTTAGTGAATCAAGTTTTGGTGAACACCAAACTTGTTTCTTGCTTAGTAATTAAAATAGACATTTGCCACAATTGATACTTTCATCATAAGTGTCCTATTTATTTCTTAGCATAAACTTTTAAAATGAAACAATGCATGATCCATCTCTGCATGATTTTGCCTTCCTAAACAAAAGTTGATTTTTCTTAAAATTCGTACACATGCAGATACCAAACTTAGTGTTTGGTCATACACTTCACCAAGATGACTGAGCATATGATCTAAGAATGCTTGAACTGTTAACTTTGGTGTGCTATCTAGCACACCAAACTTAGAAGTCTGGCATGTATTTCAAAACATTGTATGCATCTGTTAAGGGTGTCTAGAAAGATTCAAAATCATGCTAAAGTGATCACAATTTATTGAATTCAAAAGCAAACAGGAATCATAAAGCATGGGTTGCCTCCCATGGAGTGCTCTTTTATTGTCATTAGCTTGACATTGGCTCCCTCTTTTAAGGTGGTTGATGACTGTAATGCCTCAACTTGTCCCCTCTGATTGTGAGCTTCTTCTTTGTTCCTTGGTGCTCTATTTCAGCATGCTCTAGTGAGAGTATTTTGTTCACAGTATAATAATCATCAGTCTGTTGACTTGCTCCCAATTGTTGGTAGACCAATTGCACTTTGTCACCTTTGGAAAGCCCTTCTGTTGGAATTTTTTTATTCCTCCATCCCTTTTTGATCCTGTTATTGTCTTTCTTCCCTCCTTTTGTCGATCCTTCCTTTTTCACAACATGCTTCTTCTTGAGATCTCTTTTCTTAATTGCCAACACTCCAATGTTTTCTTGAACTTCTTCATTGTTTTGCATAGTCTCTTCCTCTTTTTGATCTGCTGTATCATCTACCTCTTGCTCGGGAATGCAGCTGTTGTTTGTCTTGCTAGTTCCCTTTATCCTTTGCAGATTTTCTCTACCAGTTTTCGTATTCTCCTTCTTTTCATTACTGAGTTGTGTTTCTGGCAGTACACTCAGGGTTACACTTTCATCATTCATTCTGAGGGTTACTTCTCCTTGCTCTACGTCTATAATGGCCCTTGTAGTGGCCAAGAACGGTCTTCCCAGTATAATGGAGTCACCCTCGTCTTGATCTAATTCTAAGATTACAAAATCTGCAGGGAAGATGAATTTGTCTACACCTTGACTAGAAGATTCTCAATTACACCCATGGTATATATCACTGACTTGTCCACCAATTCTAGAGACATTTGTACTGGTTTCACCTCTTTTATGCACAACTTTTTCACTAGAGAGATAGACATTAAGTTGATGCTAGCTCCTAAGTCACACATCGCCTTGTTGATAGTCATACTTCCAATGGTGCAAGGTAGAAGGTAACTTCCGGGATCTCCAAGTTTAGGGGGAAGTCCTTTCTGGATTAGTGCTCTGCATTCTTCAGTAAGCAGTATGGTTTCATTAACTTGCCAACTCCTCTTTTTATTGATAAGCTCTTTCAAGAATTTTGCATACAGGGGCATCTGTTCTAATGCTTCAGCCAAGGGAATATTGATCTCCAACTTCTTGAAGACTTCAAGAACTTTTGGAAAGTGTTGGTCCTTAGTCTCCTTGTTGAACCTTTGAGGATATGGCAAAGGTGGTGTGAAGTTTACTTCCTGCTTTTGTTCCTTTGTTGACTTTCCCATTGCTTTCTTCTCTTTTCTAAATTTTGGTGCCTGGTCTTCTTTTTCTTGAGGCTGATTCTGAGGCTGCTTGCTTGCTGTTGCATCTTCATCATTGGATGCCTCTTCTTCAGCTTGTTTCTCGTCACTTTCCTTTGGCTTCTTGGTAGCTTCTTCATTTTTCACCAGGATTTTTCCACTCCTTAGCTGTATTGCCTTGCACTCCTCTTTTAGATTAGGAATGGTATCACTTGGTAGTGAGCTTGATGGTTTCTCAACAGAAATTTGTTTGGAGATTTGCCCAATCTGCCTCTCCATGTTCTTCAATGAGGCTTCCTGGTTCCTTGTTGTCATCTCTTGTTGCTTTATCCACTTTTCCATGAGCATCTCCAGATTAGTGATCCTCTGGGAGTCTTGTGAGATTGGTTGATTGTGGGATGTTGAGGGTTGAGGGTAGGTATTTTGGTTAGAGACTTGGTTGTTGGATGGATGATGGTTAGAGTTGGGGTAAGTGTTTTGTGGTTTTCTGTATGTGTTTTGGTTAGTATTCGGCTGGTTGTTGTGGTTTGTGTTTTTCCAATTGCTTTGAGTTGAGTTCCTTTGCCATGGCTGCTGAGTTTGATTGTGGTTGTCTCCCCATCTGAGGTTGGGATGGTTTTTCCAAGAGGAATTGTAAGTATCACCATAGACTTCATTTGATCCAGAATTTTGGTTGTGCATGTACTGGACTTGCTCTTGCTGTTGCTCCTCTTGAATTTCTTCATTTTGCCCCCAAGTGGTTGATGGTTGGCTTGTGTTGACTGCTGCAACTTGGATATTGTCAATCCTCTTGGCCATTTGCTCAAATTGTTGTTGAATTTACTGTTGCATCATTTTGTTTTGAGCTAGGATTGAATCCACTCCTTCCAACTCCATCACTCATTTCCTTTGTGATGGTTGACGTTGCCTTTGGTGAGCAAAGAAGTACTGGTTGTTGGCCACCATATCAATAAGATTTTGGGCTTCCTCTGCAGTTTTCATGAGTTGCAAAGAGCCTCCAGCTGAGTGATCCAATGCTTCCTGGGATTTCAATGTTAAGCCTTCATAAAAATTCTGCAACTTATCCCACTCAGTGAACATTTCAGGAGGACACTTCCTGATTAGAGCTTTGTATCTCTCCCATGCCTCATATATGGGTTCAGCCTCCATTTGTGTGAATGTTTGTACCTCAGTCTTCAACCTAATGACCCTTTGAGGTGGGTAAAATTTGGCAAGAAACTTGGTTACTAAATCATCCCAATTGTTGATGCTGTCTCTTGGGAAGGATTTCAACCATTGAGTGGCTTTGTCTCTGAGAGAAAATGGAAAGAGCAGTAGCTTGTAGCTGTCAGGAGGCACACCATTGGTCTTGACCGTATCACAAATCCTCAAGAAGGTTGACAAGTGTTGGTTGGGGTCTTCAAGTGGTCCTCCTCCATAAGAGCAATTATTTTGAACTAGAGTGATAAGTTGTGGCTTTAGTTCAAAATTATTTGCATTGACATTTTGAGTTAAGATGATGCTTCCACAATGTCTAGGATTTGCAAAAGTATAGGAAGCCAAAACTCTCCACTGTGGTGGATTATTGTTGTTATTGGCTGCTCCTCCTGGTGGATTGGTTGAATGTTCCTCCATGTCTTGAAATTCTTCTTCTGACTCTTCCTCCCCAACAATGTTTTTTCCTCTTTCAGCTCTCCTTATTCTCCTGAGAGTTCGTTCGTCTTGCTCATGAAAGGTGGGTATGGTTCTTCTTGTATCTGACATACAAGCAAACCACAAGAAACACACAAAAACCAGTGATATTTCAATCTATTTCTAGAATGAAATTTGAGTTAGCTTAAGCAAAAATTCAAACAGTTAGTGGGTCAGTCAAAAATTAAAGAAACAGAAAAGAAAAAGTGCTTGATCTAGACCTACACTTCACTTAATCATTGTCAATCTAATTCCATTCCCCGACAACGGTGCCAAAAACTTGATGTGCGAAAAACGATCCGACACAAAACTCACCGGCAAGTGTACTGGGTCGCATTAAGTAATATAACTCACATGAGTGAGGTCGATCCCACAGGGATTGAAGGATTGAGCAATTTTAGTTTAGTGATTGATTTAGTCAAACGAATCAAGTTTTGGTTGAGTGGGTTATATTTAACAGAAGCTAAATTGCTTGGAATGTAAAGGGAGAGGGGGAAATTGTAGTAAATTAAAGAGCAGGAAAGTAAACTTGCTGAATTGTAAAGAACAAGAATGTAAATGACTGAAACTTAAAGTGCAAGAAATGTAAA
>NC_029777.3:14130076-14135165 GCF_000817695.3 Arachis duranensis
TTGGTGCGCGCTCCACTCCCCTGGCCGTGCCGAGATGTTCTTGTGTGATGCACCAAGTATAATGCTCTACTCACTAAGTGAGCTGAGCATTGGCTCTTCCAAGGGAAGGTCCTTGGTTCGAAACCCATGGAAAGCATGCGCTGAAGCCTTTCCTTGGTTTTCTTGTGGTGCTTTGCTTCCTTGCTTCCTCAAGGTGTGGGGTTCGAACCTTGGAGGATGCATTTTGGCCATTTTTTGCTTATTTTCCTTGTGAGTAGCGCCTCCCTCATCCCCCCTTGGTCATGGGTTCAAGTCTTGGGGCATGCACTTGCAACTTGTTTTCCTTGAATTATTCCTCAATGCTTTCGACAATGCTCACTTGGTGAGCTGAGCATTATTTTTCTTTTCATTGTTTCTTGGCTTCCTATTGTGCTCAGCTCACAAAGTGAGCAGAGCATTGTGCCTTGGTCCCATGGGAGTGAGTGTAGCGCTCACTTAGTGAGCATTGGTGCTCTTGGAGTGAGCTTCAAGGTTTCATGCGCCACACTTCCTCCTTTCTTTGCTACACTTTCTTTCTTGAGCCACACTTTTTAGGCCACGTTTTCTTCTTTTCTTCACCTACAATTAATCAAAACAACCAATCAAAGTATCACCAAATTCACAAGGTTGATAAGAAATCAAAACAACCAATCAAAGTATCACCAAATTCACAAGGTTTATAAATCATTAAAAATCAATTAAATTTAGCCTAAACCTCATGATTTAGCATCAATTATATGGTGGTTGTTTGATTCAAAGAAACCATGCATTTCCAATCCAAATCACTTACTTAGAATACAAGAAAGTGCATAAAACCTAATGAAAACAAAGAAAAGGACTAGTGTAACTAGGCTAAGATGACTTGTCATCATGACTTAGTAGCTTTTTGCTTCTGTATACTTCTGGATAAAAAAGATGCCATTATCCAGGAGATGAATGAGAAGAAAGAATTGCTTATAATTGAAAAGAATAAGATGTCATCAGAGTCTGCCAAACAAGATGAAGTTGATGATTCCCTTGATGCTTACATGTCTGGACTTTCATCCCAACTTGGTAAGAGTTATATTTGTTTGCTTTTTCTGGTTGCTTGCTTATATTTGCACATATTCATTGTATGCAATTGTGTGCTTTGATGTGTTTGGAAGTTGTTCCGAGGGTTACCTGAAACGTGTAGCTCGGTCGTCTGGCAAGACCCGAGGTAGGGGTTCCGTGCCCGAGCTTGATGTGTTGAGCGGCTGGGGGTTGTACCTGCAATGACACTCCGATGCTTAAGTTAGCATGGGTCCAAGCAGATATGTGTAGAATATAGAATGTCCCTCATACCTGGGTGCTCCAGTGTATTTATAGTAGTTGGCCGTGATCTTCCCTGGATAAGATATTCTTATCTTATCTTATCTTTTGGGAGTTTTATCTTTATCTTTGTGGAACCGCCTCTTCTAGGCCATTTCGGCCTTTAGATTTTGGGCTGTGCTCCTTCTGATGGGCCTTCCTTGCTTCATCGTCCGAGGTCCGACCTTTAGGCGTGAGCCTTAGGATGAGGTCGGGCCTTTTATGGATTGACCGAGCTGGGAGCTCGGTCAGGGGATGAACAGTGCCCCTGCCCGAGTTCGTCCTTTTTTTGGGAGGTCGAGCTCGGGCATAGTGGTTTTTCAAAATTCAAAATGACCGTTCCTGCATTTATTGCATTTTACCGTTTCTCCTCGATTTCCGTTCGGGCTCTGTGACGGTATTATTTATTTGTTCCTTCCTCTTTCTTCGTTTATTCTGTTCCCTTCTTTGATTTTTTTAAGTTTCGCCATCTCCTTTTTCGAGCACCTGCTTCTTATTTTCTTTGTTCTTCTTCCTCGAATTTTTCTGCGTTCTTTTCCGGGGTTTCCTCTGCGCCGCCATTCCGTTCTCTTTGCTTCGGAGCTCGTCGTCCTTGTTTCTCTTTTCCAGGTTTGTTCCCATCTCTTTTTCTCGTGCTCATATGCTTCTGTTTCTTTTGTGTGGCTTTTTGTTTCTTTCTTTTGCCTGGGTTGCCCCGAAAAGAGGCGCCGCCATTGCTTTGTTGTTTATACATGGGGGGGACTCTTTTCTGTTCTCTGGTATTTTGCTCCGGGTTGCTGTAATTTCTTCTAAAAGATCTTTGTTTCTTGCTTTGCTGAATGGGTTTTTGCTGTCTGCTTTTACGTGATTTTTGCTTGCTTGTTTGTATTCTTCTTTGTAGGCAAGATTTTTATGTCTCGAAAGGTTCTTCAAGCGATGTCGACCAAGATTCCAAGTGGTCTTGGTTGGGTAGATCCTGCTCCTCTAAGAGTCCCTTCTGTGGTAGATTCTGAGTATTTAGCTAGGTTTCGTAGGCAATGTAGCATATGTGAAGATAGAGAGTCTGAGAGGGATTATGAATTAGTAGCCCCGGATTCCGAGGAGAGAGTTTGCTTCCCGCCTTTAGATAGTTCCGAGAAGCTCTTCTTTTACGCTTATGATTGTTTTTTCTCTAAGCTGAGCGTTCGACTTCCTTTTACCGACCTGGAATCCGAGGTGTTGTGGTCTTGTAACCTTGCCCCTACGCAGCTCCATCCAAATTCTTGGGCATTTTTAAAGCTGTTTCAACTTTTGTGTCAGTTGTTGGGCGTTGCTCCCTCTATTTCTCTTTTTTCCTACTTGTTTGTGTTGACGAAGCCGGGGTCAGGTGGAGGGAAGGTATCTTGGGTCTCTTTTAGGGCTAACCAGGGAAGAAAGTTTTGTACCCTGTATGATGAGTCCTTTCACGATTTTAAGAATTTTTATTTCAAGGTCCGGGCTACTGGAGACGTCCGACCTTTCTTTCTAGATGAGAGTGGGGAGCCTTCTTTTCCTCTTTGTTGGCAGGAGAATGTAGTGTCTGCTAAGTATACCTTCGAGAGTCTAGATGAGGTGGAGCAGGCTTTTGTGGGTGTGGTGAGCAGTTTATGGGGTCGGGCACCTCACTTGGACACGAAGAAAATGTTGGGAGATCCAAGCCTTCTCCGTTCCGAGTTAGGTAGTTCCCGACCTCTTCGAGATTTGTTTTTTCTTAGTATTTTGGTTTTGTTTTGGTGGAATTTCTGTTGTGGTAATCCTTTTCTTTTTTATTTCTTGCAGAGATGTCTTCTCAGGCGGATTCCATGAAGTTTCTTCGTCGGACGAAGAAGTCTGTGGCTGCTCGAAATATCGAGGCCGGGGAGTGAGACTGGGGAGGCTTCTGCCCGATCTTCTCCGCAGAAGGCCACAGTGGGTGTTCAGACTCGGTCGAAGACTATTCCGACTCCCCAGTTCCGAGCTATAAGTCAGGAACCTCCGACCTCTGGGCCTGCGACCTCTTCTCCTCCTCCGTATTCGGGTCCTCCTCCCAAGAAGCAGAAGACCTCTCAAGAGCTTGCCGGTTTCAATGATAAGGACTTTGATGCTCTTGGTTGGGTTGAGCAGCATATTCTCCCCCAGACCTTTATTTCTACTGATGATGTGTCTATGGAGCATCATTTTCAGTATATGGCGCGGAGCTGTGTTCGGATGGCTAGTCTTCATGCCGCTATTGCTCGGGAGTTCAAGAAATCCCCTCTTGGGGCAACCAGCTCCCGACTTGAGAAGACTCAGTCCGAGCTTGATAGGATTAGTCAACTGAAGGCTGCCAGGATTACTGAGCTGGAGGCTTCCTTGGAGAAAGAGAAGACTAAAGCTACCGCGGCTGTGGCGGCAGCGAAGACGGCTGAGGAGATGGCGAAGGTGGCGACGGAGAATTATACTCGGATATATGCCGAGCTTGTGGAGACGAAGGAGAAGCTGCAATCCGCTCAAGATGATTTTTACGAGCTAGAAGGTCATGTGGCCAAGGGCATGGCTGCTATGTTTGAAAATTTGAAGGATCAGGTCCGGGTTCTTGCTCCCGACCTGGATCTAAGTTTGTTCAGTACTGATAACGTCGTTGTGGAAGGAAAGATTGTTCCTGCTCCCGACGAGGATGAGGTTCCGGTGTCCGACCCCAAAGTTCCGGTTGTGAACCCGACTTCACCTTTGGTCGGGGATGGATCAGTTGTGGAGGTCTCAAATCGGGAGGACGTTGCCGTCGATGCAGTCCCGATTTCTATGTTTGCTCCGCAGCCTTCTGTTGATGTGGAGTCCGGGAAGGACCTTGATCCTCTGTAATCTTTTTATTTCTGGCTTTTTGCCCGGCCTGTGGGCTCTTTTGTCTTTTTGGATGGTTTCTGTTGAACGCTTTGAACACCTTTTTGCTTTTAGCTACTTGTAGTAACTTTTTAGCTTATTATGCGGTGTTTTTGTTCGCGTTTTGGCTTTTTGCTCCGCTTTTATGCTTTTTAGTTGTTTTTTGGGTAACAACTTTTTAGCCAGCGTTTTGAAGCTTCCTTTGATTCCGTTCTTTCGCTTGTACTTTTTAGTTGTTTTTGTAAAGCAACTTTTTAGTAAGCATCTTCGGAACCTCCTTTGATTTCGTTCTTTCGCTTGTACTTTTTAGTTGTTTTTGTAAAGCAACTTTTTAGTAAGCGTCTTCGGAACCTCCTTTGATTTCGTTCTTTCGCTTGTACTTTTTAGTTGTTTTTGTAAAGCAACTTTTTAGTAAGCGTTTTTTTCGAAATCTTTGGTTCTCGCCGTTTTAAGGCTTCTTGATCCGATCTTTTTCTCGGACCTCGGGTGCTCGAGTACCTCCTTTTTGTTGGGTCCGACTTTGTCGTTGGTCGGCCCTTTTAAGTTATTTTTGTAATCTCTTTTTATTTGGCTTTTTGAGCCTTTTCAGAGTTACTTTATAACTTCTCACATTAATTTGAACCTCGTCGCTTTATCTTTGCCGACCTTGCGTGGCCTCTTGGCAAATGATTTTTTGCGTTTTGCCGAGCATAAATTAATGCGCCTTGGCGGGGTACTTTCTAGGATTTGTCGCATCATGAGGAAAGAATAGAAAAAATTTGATTAGTATTAAAAAAAAAGAAAGAATATTTACAGAGTGTTTACCCTTGACTAGGTCGGGTGTCTTACTTAACCGGGTGTCTCATTAAAAAACCCTTGTAGGGAAAAAGAGTACACCTCGGGTTAAGTTTTTCTAGCTGTAGTACCG
>NC_029777.3:14135286-14136844 GCF_000817695.3 Arachis duranensis
GACCCTTCATCTATTTCGATAGGAATCATTGCCTCCATCCCGTAAGCTAGTCGGAACGGTGATTCTCCCGTTGTAGAGTGTGGGGTTGTCCGATATGCCCATAGTACCTGGGGGAGCTCCTCGGCCCATGCCCCTTTAGCCTCTTGGAGTCTTCGTTTTAACCCTGCCAAGATGACTTTATTTGCGGCTTCTGCTTGTCCATTGGCTTGTGGGTGTTCGACCGAGGTGAATTGCTGTTTGATTTTTAGTTCGGCTACCAAGTTCCGAAAACTTGTGTCCGTGAACTGTGTTCCATTGTCTGTTGTGATGGAGTAAGGGACTCCGAACCTTGTGACAATGTTTTTGTACAGGAATTTGCGGCTTTTCTGAGCCGTAATGGTGGCTAAGGGTTCAGCTTCGATCCACTTTGTGAAGTAATCGACCCCTACTATGAGGTATTTGACTTGCCCCGGTCCTCGGGGGAATGGGCCGAGTAGGTCAAGTCCCCATTTTGTGAAGGGCCATGGTGCGGTGATGCTGATAAGGTCTTCGGGTGGAGCCTTGTGAAAATTGGCGTGTTTTTGGCAGGGGGGCATATTTTCACAAACTCCGTTGCGTCTCTTTGCAAGGTCGGCCAGTAGAACCCGGCTCTGACTACTTTTTTGGATAGTGCCCGAGCTCCGAGATGATTTCCACACATGCCTTCGTGGACTTCTCTGAGGACGCTTTTTGCTTCTGAGGTCGGGACGCACCTAAGGAGGGGGTTTGAGAATCCTCTTCTGTATAATACGTCGTGAATTAGTGTATAATTCTGGGCGTCTTTCGTGAGTCTTTTAGCTTCCTTTCTTTCGGTGGGGAGAGTTCCCGACTTCAGGTAGTTGAGTATGGGGGTCATCCATCCTTGCTGTCGGTTGGATATATTTAGCGTTTCGTCCTCTCTTATCACGGAGGGAGATTGTAAGGTTTCCTGGAGGAGACTTCTGTTGTTGCCTCCGGGCTTGGTGCTGGCAAGCTTTGAGAGGGCGTCTGCCCGGGCGTTTTGTTCCCGAGGTATATGCTGGATCTGTATTTCTGGAAAGTGACGTAATTGGGCCTGTGTTTGGTCCAGGTATTTTTTCATAGTTGGATCTTTGGCCTGGTAACTTCCATTTACTTGTGATGTGATGACCTGGGAGTCGCTGAAGATCGTGATTCTTTGGGCTCCGACCTCTTCGGCTAGCTTTAGACCAGCTAGTAGGGCCTCGTATTCGGCTTGGTTGTTTGAAGCCTGGAACTCGAATTTTAGGGATAGTTCTATCCGCGTTCCTTGGTCGCTTTCGAGTATGACCCCGGCTCCGCTTCCTGTTTTGTTTGAGGACCCGTCGACATACAGGTTCCATGAGAGTGGGGTTCCAGGGGTCTCAGTGTATTCTGCGATGAAGTCGGCTAGATACTGAGATTTTATGGCAGTCCGGGCTTCATAGTGGAGGTCGAACTCGGACAGTTCCACCGCCCATTGTAGTATTCGTCCTGCCAGGTCTGTTTTTTGCAGGATGTGTCTCATGGGTTGGTTTGTCCGGACTTTGATGGTGTGGGCTTG
>NC_029777.3:14137170-14138615 GCF_000817695.3 Arachis duranensis
GCTTGGCATTTGTCCGGGTTTGCTTCGATGCCCCTTTGGGTCAGCATGAAGCCTAAGAATTTTCCGGCTTCTGCGGCGAAGGTGCACTTCGTCGGGTTAAGTCTCATGTTGTGTTTTCTGAGGGTGCCGAAGACACTGGTGAGGTCGGTCAGCAAGTTTCTGTCTTCTTGTGTCTTTACCAGCATGTCGTCGACGTACACCTCTAGTTGTAGTCCGATGTGCTCTGAGAACACTTTGTTCATCAGCCTCTGGTAGGTTGCCCCTGCGTTCTTCAGCCCGAAGGGCATTACTACATAGCAGTAGTTAGCCCTTGGGGTTATGAACGAGGTCTTTTCTTGGTCGGGCCCGTACATCGGGATTTGATTGTATCCTGAGTATGCGTCCATGAAGGAGAGATATCTATAGCCTGAGGCTGCGTCTACTAAGGCGTCGATGTTTGGTAGTGGATATGGATCCTTGGGGCAGGCTTTGTTGAGATCCGTGTAATCGACGCACATCCTCCATTTTCCATTGGGCTTTTTTACCAAGACGACGTTTGCGAGCCATAGGGGGTATTTTACTTCCCTAATGAACCCTGCATCTAGTAGTGCTCATACTTGTTCTTCTATTGCTTGCATGCGTTCGGGTCCGAGCTTCCTGCGCCTTTGTTGGACAGGTCGGGATCCCGGGTAGACTGATAGCTTGTGGCACATCAGGTCGGGGCTTATGCCTGGCATGTCGGAGGCTTTCCAGGCGAAGAGGTCGGAATTCTCTTTTAAGAGGTTTATGAGTTCCTCTTTTAGGCCTGCCTCGAGGTTTGCTCCTATGTTTGTTATTTTTTCAGGCGTGTTCCCAATCTGGACTCTTTCGGTTTCTCCCTCTGGTTGTGGCCGAAGATCTTCTCGGGCTTGAACTCGCCCGAGTTCTATTGTGTTGATCTCTTTTCCTTTTAAGCTCAGGCTTTCGTTGTAGCATCGCCGCGCCAGTTTTTGGTCGCCTTTTAGGGTAGCGATTCCTTTTGCGGTAGGGAACTTCATACAGAGGTGTGGGGTCGAGACTATAGCTGCCAGTCTGTTTAGGGTTGGTCGCCCAATGAGGGCATTGTATGCTGAAGTGACGTCGACTATAATGTAGTCGATGCTTAATGTTCTAGACTGTTCGCCTCTTCCAAAGGTAGTATGTAGCGAGATGTATCCTAAGGGATGGATCGGGGTATCCCCTAGCCCAAACAGGTCGGTGGGATAAGCTTTTAGTTCTTTTTCTTCAAGTCCGAGCTTGTCAAAGGCCGTTTTGAACAGGATATCTGCTGAGCTTCCCTGGTCAATCAGGGTTCGATGTAAGTTGGCGTTTGCTAGGATAATGGTGATTACCATTGGATCGTCGTGCCCGGGTATTATCCCTTGAGCATCTTCTCGGGTAAACGAGATAGTAGGTAGTTCGGGCAGGGGACTGTCTTCTCGGACGTG
>NC_029777.3:14139999-14140564 GCF_000817695.3 Arachis duranensis
ATCACAATTTCGTCCACCAAGTTTTTGGCGCCGTTGCCGGGGATTGTTCGAGTATGGACAACTGACGGTTCATCTTGTTGCTCAGATTAGGTAATTTTCTTTTCAAAAATCTTTTTCAAAAATTTTTCTTTTAATTTTCGTTTTTGCAAACTTTATTTTCGAAAAAATAAAATAAAAATACAAAAAAATTAGAAAATCATAAAAACCAAAAATATTTTTTGTTTCTTGTTTGAATCTTGTGTTAATTTTTAAGTTTGGTGTCAATTGCATGCTTTTAAAACTTTTCTTGCATTTTTTCGAAAAATCCATGCACTCATAGTGTTCTTCATGATCTTCAAGTTGTTCTTGACAAGTCTTCTTGTTTGATCTTGATGATTTCTTGTTTTCTGTTGTTTGTTGTTTTTTATGTGCATTTTTGCATGCATATTTTCCATGCATTAAAGATTTTTAAGTTTGGTGTCTTGCATGTTTTCTTTGCATTAAAAATTTTTCAAAAATATGTTCTTGATGTTCATCATGATCTTCAAAGTGTTCTTGGTGTTCATCTTGACATTCATAATGTTCT
>NC_029777.3:14140613-14142209 GCF_000817695.3 Arachis duranensis
TTCTTGCATGCATCTTGTGTCTTGATCCAAAATTTTCATGTTTTGGGTCATTTTTGTGTTTTTCATTCAAAATTTAAAAATCAAAAAATATCTTTTCCTTATTTTTCTCATAATTTTCGAAATTTTGGGTTGACTTGGTCAAAAATTTTTAAAATTAGTTGTTTCTTACAAGTCAAGTCAAAATTTCAATTTTAAAAATCTTATCTTTTCAAAATCTTTTTCAAAAATCATATCTTTTTCATTTTTTTTATAATTTTCGAAAATTTCAAAAATTATTTTTCAAAATATTTTCAAAATCTTTTTCTTATCTTTATATCAAATTTTCGAAAATTAGCTAACATCTTTTTCTTATCTTTTTATCTAATTTTCGAAAATTAGCTAACAATTAATGTGATTGGTTCAAAAATTTGAAGTTTGTTACTTTCTTGTTAAGAAAGGTTCAATCTTTAAGTTCTAGAATCTTATCTTGTAGTTTCTTGTTAGTTAAGTCTTTTTAAAAAAATTAAATCTTTTTCAAATATCTTTTTCAAATATATCTTTTTATCTTTTATCTTATCTTTTTCAAAAACCACCTAACTACTTTTTCCTCTCTAAATTTCGAAAATACCTCTCTCTTTTTCAAAAATTCTTTTTAATTAACTAATTGTTTCAAGTTTTAATTTCAATTTTAATTCATCTTTGATTTTCAAAAATCACTAACCCTTTTTCAAAATTATTTTCGAAAATTCTCTTCTCTTTTCTTCTACTATTCAATTATTTAATTACTAACACTTCTCTTCACCTAACATCTCAACTCACAGCTTTCCAATCCTCACAGCTGTGTTTCTTTTTATTCCCTTCTTCTACCCCTTTCTTCTTCTACTAACATAAGGGAATCTCTATACTGTGACATAGAGGATTCCTTTTTCTTTTCTTGTTTTCTCTCTTTCTTATGAGCAGGAACAAGGATAAAAGCACTCTTGTTGAAATTGATCCAGAACCTGAAAGGACTCTGAAGAGAAAATTAAGAGAAGCTAAATTACAACAATCCAGAAACAACCTTTCAGAAATTTTCGAACAAGAGAAGGAGATGGCCGAAAATAATAATAATAATGCAAGGAGAATGCTTGGTGATTTCACAAAGCCAACATCCAAGTTTGATGGAAGAAGCATCTCCATTCCTGCCATTGGAGCCAATAACTTTCAGCTTAAGCCTCAACTAGTTGCTTTAATTCAACAAAACTGCAAGTTTTATGGACTTCCATCTGAAGATCCTTATCAGTTCTTAACTGAGTTCTTGCAGGTCTGTGATACTGTAAAGACGAATGGAGTTAATCCTGAAGTCTACAGACTCATGCTTTTCCCTTTTACTGTAAGAGACAGAGCTAGAATATGGTTAGATTCACAACCTAAGGATAGCCTGGACTCCTGGGATAAGCTGGTAACTGCCTTCTTGGATAAATTCTTTCCTCCTCAAAAGCTGAGCAAGCTGAGAGTGGATGTTCAAACCTTCAAACAAAAAGATGGTGAATCCCTCTATGAAGCTTGGGAAAGATACAAGCAGTTGACCAAAAGATGTCCATCTGACATGTTTTCAGAATGGACCCTATTAGATAT
>NC_029777.3:14148257-14148683 GCF_000817695.3 Arachis duranensis
TCTTATTCCAAGATATTCATTCGTACCCAAGATCATGATGAATGTGATGAGTCAGATTACCCTCATTATCATTCTCACTTATGAACGCGCGTGATTGACAACCACTTCCGTTCTACATGCAACAGAGCTTGAATGCGTATCTCTTAGATTCCCCAACAGAATCTTCGTGGTATAAGCTAGATGGATGGCGGCATTCATCTGGATCCGGAAAGTCCAACCTTGTCTGTGGTGTTCCGAGTAGGATCCTGGGAGTCCGGAAAGTCCAAACCTTGTCTGTGGTGTTCCGAGTAGGATTCCGATCATGAATGACCGTGACGTGCTTCAAACTTTAACCTGCTGGGCGTTGGTGACAGACGCAAAAGAGGGATTCTATTCCAGTAGGAGCGGGAACCAACCGGTGATTAGCCGTACTGTGACAGAGTGCGT
>NC_029777.3:14157756-14170856 GCF_000817695.3 Arachis duranensis
TTTTCACTGCGAGGATGGGATGTAGCCTTCGGCCAGTGTGATGCCTCCAGACGATTAGCCATGCGAGTGACAGCCGCAGAGGATCATTTTCCCGAGAGGATTCAAAGTAGCCATCGTCGAACGGTGAACCCCTATACACAGCTTGCCATGGAAAGGAGTAAGAAGGATTGAGTTGAAGCAGTAGGAAAGTAGGCATCCGTGAGCTATACAGTATCTCCATATGCTTATCTGAAATTCCCACCAATGAATCTGCATAAGTATCTTTATCCCTTTCATTATTTATATTTTCGAAAACCCATAAAACTATTTTAATCTGCCTAGCTGAGATTTGCAAGGTGACCATAGCTTGCTTCATACCAACAATCTCTGTGGATTCGACCCTTACTCACGTAAGGTTATTACTTGGACGACCCAGTACACTTGCTGGTTAGTTGAACGAGATTGTGAAGAAAATAAACAGTGCCTTCAGAGTATACATCCTTTATAAACAAATAACAAGTGATCACAATTTCGTCCACCAAGTTTTTGGCGCCGTTGCCGGGGATTGTTCGAGTATGGACAACTGACGGTTCATCTTGTTGCTCAGATTAGGTAATTTTCTTTTCAAAAATCTTTTTCAAAAATTTTTCTTTTAATTTTCGTTTTTGCAAACTTTATCGGGTACATTCTGCTTCTGAAGTTGCTGAGGTGGTGACTTGGATCGGTGGTGCCGTCGTAGAGATCCATATCGGGTGGTTTGAAGTTACGCGGTACCTTCTCCTTCATGATCTCTTGTGTGAAGGGATCATGGTTGTTTTCGGGGGTGGTGCCGCGTTCTGTCCGGTCTTTCAGGTTGGCCTCTAGTTTCCGCAGTTTTTCTTCTAATTCTCTGCGCTTGCGAGCTTCCCTTCTCAGATCTTGCTCAGTTTCTTTCTGTTTCTTTACGTCCTCTTCGAGTTGTTTCAGTCGGTTTTGCTGTGCCCGAACTGCTTCTAGAATTTCCGAGCTCTTTTCTTTTTCGGGATTTTGCGGATCTTTGTTTGGGAGTGATGTCTTTGGGCGAATCTTTGTTTAGGAGTGATGTCTTTGGGCGATTCTGTTTGTTTCCTCCTGGAGTGCGCGGGGATAGAGGGCTGTCCGGTCGTTCTCCGGTGTCAACTTCCTCCTCTTGTTCTGATGTAGTGTGGTTATTGTTGGGAGGGTCGTCCGCCATGGTAAAGGGATGACTTCCAGGGTCCCCGGCAACGGCGCCAATGTTCCGAGGGTTACCTGAAACGTGTAGCTCGGTCGTCTGGCAAGACCCGAGGTAGGGGTTCCGTGCCCGAGCTTGATGTGTTGAGCGGCTGGGGGTTGTACCTGCAATGACACTCCGATGCTTAAGTTAGCATGGGTCCAAGCAGATATGTGTAGAATATAGAATGCCTCTCATACCTGGGTGCTCCAGTGTATTTATAGTAGTTGGCCGTGATCTTCCCTGGATAAGATATTCTTATCTTATCTTATCTTTTGGGAGCTTTATCCCTATCTTTGTGGAACCACCTTCTAGGCCATTTCGGCCTTTAGATTTTGGGCTGTGCTCCTTCTGATGGGCCTTCCTTGCTTCATCGTCCGAGGTCCGACCTTTAGGCGTGAGCCTTAGGATGAGGTCGGGCCTTTTATGGATTGACCGAGCTGGGAGCTCGGTCAGGGTATGAACAGTGCCCCTGCCCAAGTAATACTAGAAAATGAGTTGTCTCGTTCCTTCGAACTCTAACTTTATGTGCAATTACAAGTCTTAAATTGGACATTTCATTAGCACACGTTAGCTTATCCTTGCTGATTTCGTTGTTGCTGTCAGTTCAAGACAAAAGTGTGCAGCTTGAGAAGGAATTGTCAACTCTTTAGTCCGAGTTGGATAGGATTTGCTACTTATTGAAGATTGTTGACCCAACAGGCGAAGCTATCAAGAAAAGAGAGTTGAAAACACAAGAACCCAAATCAAACAAATCTCAAGAAGTTGCCTCTAACTTAAAAAAGAAACCACAAGCAAAAACCCAGAAAATCAGTGAATCTTGTACTAAGGTCGATAAGAAGAAACCACTTGTGGAAACCCAGAAAACCAGTGACACTTGTGCAAAGGCAGATAACTCCATACAAGAAGGGAAACCTGGAGATGCAACTATGGATTTGGACAAGTCAGAACCAGGAAGTGACAAAGTGGAGGGTGAGAATGTTGTATACACGGTTCCAAAGCCCCAGTGGCTTGGGGCTGTAGAGGACAGGGTTACAGATGATAACCAACAACCAATAGCCCCTTTGCATGATACGGACGAGTCCAACCAGTTCGTTGACTACAAGGACAGGAACAAAATTTTGGGTTCAGGTGATGATGCAAAGACTAGAGAATCTAATATTGAGTCTGCTGCTCCTGGTCTGATTTTAAGGAAAAGAAAACAAGTTGAGATGACGGGTGCAAATAGTAATGATGTCACTCAGCAATCGACTTTTGCTCCTGTGGGTGAAAAAATGGCTGAGGATGCTGTGGCTTTATTATAAAGCACAAAAGGGGGTTGTATGCAACTGATGATGTGGAAAACCAAGATGAGGAGAAGAGGAAGCCTAAAAGAGTGCTTGGGCCTGAGAAACCATCATTTTTGAACGATCAGATAAACGACACATGGGTTCCCCCTCAAGGTAAGGATAATTGGTTTCAATGTCCTTACTATATGATTGGATTGTCATTTTTTTAGAATGTTCATATTTTCCTGTATCGTGTGTGCAGGACAATTAGGTGATGGACGAACTTCTTTGAATGACAAATATGGCTACTGAGCAGATTTATGCATAACGTTGCTGATTTCAAGAAATAATGGATATCGAGGAAGGATTTGGAAGAACCTGGTAAGATTCATTGAACCTGCAGAGTTGGTTGGACAACTCATTGACCTGCATCCTTTTATCAACTAGAAGTGGAAGGATGACGATGAGGTTACTTGGTGTTTAAGTTACAACAGTAGTGTATTTAGCAGACATGGCAAGTTGAGATGCGCTTTACCATTAGTACAGCCACAGGATATCAGAATGCTACTAACAAGTGACTTTCTCTTTTTTTTTTCTTTTTTTTTTAAGTACAGAATGGAGTCATTTGGAAAACAATTTTGTTACTGCCACTGTAAAGGTTTATTTGAAGTAGGTGTGTGGTGTTAAGAGGATTAATGGAGGACTCTATTGTTATAGGGAAATGACATTTCAATATTTCATCATGTTAAAGGTGGTTTGCAAACATAGATGCTTATGAAAAATCTTCATTGTTTTTCCATATGCATGAAGATGTTTATTTAAGGAAGGAAAGATGAGTACTTCATCTGGTCTCTAAAATTTCATGAGCTAAAAAGGGCTTATATTCTTTTTCTATTTTTGGTGCATATAATGTCTACAATAAATTATCTTAAACATGTTATAAAATAATAAAAAAGAATATTCCTTTTATATTTAGTTATTTACAAAAGAAAGCTTGTAGAAAATACACATGTAAAACCTTATCTAAGGTACACATTCGCTATTCTCTTGATATCAAAGATGGTCTTGCAACTATCCCTGGGATAGTTTTCATGGAGACTTGTGAGCTGAACTTATTCGCAGATCTCTTCCCAAATTCTTGAAATAAATAACTACTACACTCACTAACTAGCAATGCCAAGCTTTATCCCTTGGCTATTTTTTTCTCAAAAGCATCATGGTTATAATGCCACTGAGGAACAGCTTGTATCACGAGCGCATTCGGAAGAACTGTTGTCGCTATTATGCACATGTTGAAATAACTCAGAATGCAGTCAATAAACCCTAAAGAAAGAGTCCATGCCCTACAGAGGGCTGTAGAAAGATCAGTTGAAGAAATATGGAGACTCTAAAACTTCCCTTAGGTCGAAGTCTCCCCGTTCCGATAATGGGGGAAACATTAATGTTGAGAAAGATCCCTGGAAGCTCTCCTTTAACTGCTCACAAATAAGAACAGGTTAACAGATCTAGCAGTAACCTAGAAATTACAAAGAGGCTATTTATACAAATATAAAATAAAATAAATTAACCATTAATATCAACATTTGCATCTAGTCACATAAGTTTCCCCATCTACTAAAAACATAGAATGATTTTTCCCATCATTTTTTTTTGAGAAATTCAAACCAGATTTCAGGTTGCAGAAAACAAAGCACAATACCAAAAGAAGTATCCACTATTTAATTACACAAATAAGTATGAAAATACCAACGAAACTAAAGATAATAAAATCAATTTCCCCTCAAATATTCCCAAGAATACCATAGATTAAAAATAATAGCATATCATGTAAATGACGTTAACATCTAAACCATACATTTTCCAGTACTGGGGTCTCATAGGGTTCAACAAACTTCTCTCTGAGTATTCTGTTCATTCTATCCACATCACACGCATGCGTCCAATATGAGTCATGAACCCCTAAATGTATGAACAGAAATCACTCCTTGTAAGCATTTTAATCATTATAAATCAAATCTGAATGAGAAGAACCTAACTAGCAAAAACCTGCAAAATTCAAGCCTTCTTTTTTGCAGGCCACCGCAGCCATCATCATATGAGTACCATCAAGTGAGTGAACAAAATTTGGGGGAAATGCTGTCCTTTGCCTCTTTGCCATGACCTAGAACATTTATAGAACAAAACAATTTCATATTATTGTTAAAAATTTAAATCCTACGCTGTTATTTAGGTCATTGAAAGAGTACAAATTTCTGAATAGTTTCAATGTTATTTAGCTTCCCTATATTTTGAATCTTGGTGTTATTTTCATATCATAACTTCTTATAAATTATAATCAATAAGGATGCCGTGGGCAAAGCATAAAATAGTTAATAGATAAAATCTAATTGCCTCCGAAGTAAATGATCCAAATATCTATACATGATGTTAAGCTTACCTTATCTGTTTCTCGTTGCGATGTCAACATCTGAAGTGAAGTTTTGACCTGTAACCCATCACATAATAATAGCATTAACCTATATAAAGCTATAAACTCAGAATTTGAGAATATATTTGGCATGAAGGATTTTGGAAGGGATGACGAATTGAGGTTTAAAGTAAACAATATTTTGAAGTTCTTTTTTAAAAATTGAAAGAAAAATGATAATCCTCCATCCAAACATATCTTGAGAAGTATATTTCATGGAAATTCTACTATACTTACAATATGCCTTCTAAGTTTCCGGTAAGGTTGCACAACAGGAAGTCCAAGAGTAGTGGTCCAGTGGACTGGCTGATTTTCAGATGCAATTACCTATTCAAGGTCATTGTCATACCAATTCTGTTACTAATACAATGACGACAACAAAAGGACGAAACAAGAATCAGAATATGTGCATCACACATGTAGGTAGAAGGAAGATTGTAACATACTTTTGCATAGTCACAAAGCCATTTCATAATATTCCGTGCACCTTGAAACATCTCCTCCAAGGCAGTTAAGGTGACTTGAGAAGGAAATGAGATTAAACAAGCAATACATGTTATGCTATAAGGATAATATATATCTATAATACAGTTATTTTCACCCTCTCACCTTTGCAGCATAACAAGAAGCGCCAAAGAGTTCGTCATCATCTAAACCGGATTTTCTTTCTTTCAACCTCCTCTTTATCTGCTTTGGCGCACCAATGTACATGACACCATATACTGATGTCATCATTGTCTGCTTAACCAATTTTCTATCCACCTAACAGTATACAAGATCAGATCAAAATCAGCTTCTACAAGAGAACAAAAAACAATAAATAAACGAACCATAATTGCTAATTAGAAAATTTATTTTAAAATGCCTTAAGAACCTAAGATTCCAGATGAAATTGTAACTTATTCTTTCAAAAAACACGAGATTGCATTTATGCACCAAGTAACACCAAAAGGATGGCATAGAACCTGATTAACTAGTCTCCTTGCATGTAGGGTATCGGAAAATATTGCAGGATCTTCCTGAGCATCCTTTTGCATAATGTGCAATACTCTGCATGAAAATGACATTTGTAAGACTAAGTTGTTTATTAGGAATTTCCTCTCTTCCCTGAGGAATTTCAAACCCGAAACTTAAATTAATTTAACCTTTTTTTGTTGAGTTAATAGTCAAAATCGTCCCTGAAAAATATCTCGATCTCCATTTTGGTCCTCGAAAGATAAAATTAATCAAAATTGTCCTCGAAAGATACATGACTTGCTCACGTTATTCCTTCTGTCAGTTGGACGATGACGTGTCACGTTAAGTGCCACGTGACATGATGACGTGTCACGCCACGTGGCAGATCAGTGACACATGGCACGCCACATGGCAGGTCAGTGACACGTGGTATGCCACGTGTCACTTGACATGTAAAAAAGTATTTTATAATCAAAATAGTCCTTGAAAGTTCAGACGTAAATCATTTTCATCCCTCAAATTTTAAAAATTAGTAAATTAGTCCTTAATAGGATCCTCTTAAGAGTACTATTCATATGCTTGTCCAAAAATTAATGTTGAGAGAAATTCCTGCTTAAGACACCATATTAAATCCCTAGAAATTAGTCAACCCTTCATTGTTTGTCAGGTTCTGGACATTTTAAGGAAAATTAAAGAATATTTAGCAATGCCTCACCTGATGAGCTTTCATTTAAATTTCAAATTTACATATCATATATTATTCATATATGCTAAAAGAAAAATGTAACTGTAAAAAATGGAGTCAGCGATGAATGCACAATACACAAGAAGTAACAAGTTCCAGGGTGATATTTTACAAAGAAATCTTGCTTGCATCTTCTAAGAGTGCATAAGGATCCACATACTGGGGAGGTGACAGTGACATCTTGCTTGCATCATGGACAAAAGTTGGTCCAAAATACTGCAACATAGTACACACTAAACCATCAAATCTTACTCTCTAAAAGATTATATGCATCAGCATTCAATATTACAAAATTATAGGTTAGTGTAAGACCAACATGTCATAACTAACCAGTCAATGGCTGAAAGAAAAATCATAATGGCCAAGATAATATATGCACTAATGAACATGCAAATAGCTACATAAAAGAGTCATGTAGAAGTTGAAAGGAAAAGATCTTACCAAGTAAAGAGCTAAAAAGAATGCGACGGTTATGAGGATTTTTCAGACTTCTCTCTACATCGGTTGAGACAACATTTCTCCTCGAGAGACCTCTATCTTGTTCATTCACAACCACCTCTTCGTCAACTCCAGAGTTGCCCTGCTTGTAATCCTCAAGCAATGATGTAGGAGTCATGCCCCTCCTCTTCAATTTCTTCATAAACAATGATTCCGGAGGTTCTTCTCCTGAAAATTCAATATCAATAGCAGCATTAGCCATTTCAACAGGAATTCTTGCTATTTTTGAGGAAAAGTGGAAGTTACAGACCATTTATTTGTAAAAAGTACTTACTGAAAATGGATATTGATGAAGCTAAGAGAGTAGTTGAGGCAAAACCAGTTGCTTCAAGGCCTAATTGTTCTACTTTCAGATCTTTCTCTAAGCTTCTTGCAGGTGCTATTAATGTCTCATCACCCCAAATTGAATCTTCTCAGGCAACAGTTTTTGCCATTAGACCAAAGACAGTAAGGTTCAAGTCACCGCCACATTCCTCCCTGAGATTTAGCAAATAGGGTTTCATTTCACAAAATTTAAAAATCACAAAAAATCTAATTGGGAATTGGAACCTGATTTTCTAATGGAGTCAACCAAAGAACAACACGGGTTACTGCACCAAATCCTACCCCCGTGCCTCGAAGATTGTGCTCTTCCGCCTGAATCCATCCACCAAGCATTCCTCAAAGCAGCCGCTGTCGTGAAGTCCGCCGCCGCGATTTTCTCCGATGACGATGACGAGACCGCCGGAGATTGCGTCAACGACCCATGGCCAGCCGCAGCCGAGGGAACCTCCGATGCTGTAATTGGGATCGAGCCAGAGAACAAGCTGCCCAGAGCATGTGCCGTCGAGAAAGGGTGTGAAGAAGGCAGCGATGACGTGAAGGTCTCTGGTGGTAGCAGCTGCAAAGTGGAGGAGGTTGTGGACGAAATTGTGGTTGGAGAAGGAGCTAAATTGGGGGAAGGTGAATAAGAACCTTGCATTGATGAATTGCAAGGCTTGGGAATTGAAGATGATGCAAATAAGAATAAGAAGAAAAACTGTGAAGAAGAAGAGAAGAATGGCGATGTTTCAAGGTTAGGAGAGCCTTCTACCAAAACGGCGTCGTTTTGGTTGTCTGCCATGTTGGCAGTTAACAGCCCACGTCAGTGACTATTTGCCAACTCAGCTACGGAGATGACGGAAGGACGAACGTGACCAAGTAGGATATCTTTGGGGGACAAATTTGATTAATTTTATCTTTCGAGGACGAAAATGGAGATCGAGGTATCTTTTAGGGATGATTTTGACTATTAACTCTTTTTTTATTCTTTTTAAGCTCTGCAAATATCAGAATATGATCAATATATACAAATAAAATGCAGATTAAGAAAAAGCATAACAAATGTAGTGTGGAGTAGAGGTTGTCTATTGGAAAAGAGTAACGAGGAGAGGTAAATTATGACAATATGTTAAGTACCTAAGGAAAGTGGGAAACTGTACCTTAAAAAAGCTAGTTCGCAAGGGCAGAGGTGCGAGAGATGGACCAAGACCGGAATTAGCAGTGAGGATTGAGGAAGAAGAACAAAGCGGCAATATATAAAAGGAGAAGGGGGAGGAGAAATGCTAAAAAGGATTATCTGATCTGGAGAAGGGTAAAGAATGAATGATAAACCTTAGCAGAGGTAATTGATTCATCTCTCATAAATTTTGATTGAACAAAAAAGAAAATGTGTAAAAAGTAAAAAATAGAAAGGCAAATTTTAATTATTGATTTTTCCAAAAACAAAAAACGGGGTCTAATTTTTAAATAATTTTATGTTGGTTAATCACTTAATCTTACTCCCACATAAATGTGGGAATAACAAATCCGTGGCCCTCGTAGTCTATTGTCACTCAATAACCCATTGTTATACCTAGCCAACTAGCCAACCCATCAATTTCCTGTGCCAGCGCTACGTGTCAAGCTGCTCCACAAAACACACGTGTTGCAAGGAAAGCTTTCGTACGGAAATTTTTGTAAATTTAAATATGTACTGTAGTACGCACCTAGAATAGATTAAAATCTGTAACACATAACAGATTTATTCATCACCTTCATCACTATTACATATGAACAAAACCCTATTCCTAAAATTTCAAACTTAAAACTCCCAACCCTAACTCAATTTTCCCCAATTTCACAAAGTTGACGCACGCATTCTACGTTCATCTCTGCTTTCCATCGTTGTGTTCACTGCTCCAGCACGCTCCATGTTCGCTCGCATCGTGTTCTTCTGCTCGCAACGTGTTATGCGCTGCTCCACCGTGTTCTTCCGCTTGTGCCGTGTTCTTCTGCTGGCGTCGTGTTTTGCTCTGCTGTGCTGTGTTCTTCTGCTTGCGTCGTGTTCTGCTTGCTCCCCCGTGTTTGATTTTCTGCTCGCGCCATGTTCTTCTGCTCACGTGGTGTTAGATCTGCTCGCGTCGTGTTCTGCTTGCTCCACGGTGTTCGATCTTCTACTCACGTCGTGTTTTGCTCTACTATGCTGTATTCAATCTTCTGCTCGCGCCGTGTTCTGCTCTACTCTGCCGCTTTCAATCTTTTGCTAGTGCCATTCTGAAACATCCGCTTTGTTGCCTCAGCCTCGGTCCTCATGCTTCTCTTCCTCCGCCGTCATCCTGTAAAGCTTGTATATATCTCTCAGGTATGACAAAAAAAATTCTCAGATTTTACGTACTAATGATTTAATTTAGTTGAATTGTTGAAATAATAAAACTAGTTCTAGTGTTCCAAGTAAAATCACACTAAATTATAAAGTAGCTACTTATGCTGGAGTATAGTAGTAGCTGTAGTCAATTAGTTTGAGGGATTTTTTTCAATATATACATGATTTTGTAACTAAAATATAAAGAAAAAATATATTGGACCAGATAGTGATACTTGTTCAACAAAAGAAACTGCATTTGAAATTTTGATTAATCTGCAATTCCTATGTCACTAAGCTTTTTTCTCTTTTCACTAATTGTGTTTTTTCCCTTGTATGTTGACATGTGTATGGAAGTGCTTACATACTCCGTTGAATTATGCCTTGCTTTGTTCTCCTTTTTAAACAAGGAGAAAGGATGGCCTTGTGATGTCATTATGCCACTATTTATTTACTGCACAAAGCGTAGCAATGAATCACTAATATATTGTGTTGAACTAATTAGAGATTTTTTTACTTCAGTAAATATCTTTTTTTTTTTTTAGTATTCTGCTGAATGGTGATATATTTGGTGACAGGGAGAGAGGTTCTATAATCCATATATCCCTGGAGTTTGGAGGAATTGAATAAAAAAGGAATGATTGAAGATAATGAGGGGGCTCACGTGATATAAGTTCAGGATGTAAAAAAGGATGAAGTTGTTATACAGTTTCTAAACTCCAAATGTAACATTCATTTCAATATTGTGTAGAAATCTTGTATTTGTGTAACGTCATATACTCAAATTTTGTTTTAAAGTTTATTGACTAGTTGGATTTTGCCCCCCTCTCCCTTCCTCCAGTTCAAGCATCCATTGCTACCAATACTTGGGTTGTTGACGGTGCTCCACAAACAAAGAGTAAGCAACTCTCATCGTTTCTCCAATTGCACACTGCCTTATAGTCAAAATGAGCTTTGTATTAAATTATAAAGTATTTTCAAATTATTTATACATGTGCCATGGTGAACAGGTCAGCTATTAACTTGTTGCTCTTGCGCATGTTATAAGTTAATCTTTAATGGCATCAAAGACATGAAATTGATACCATATGTTGCTCATTGTTCTGTGTATCCCATTGGAAAAAAAAACATTTCTGTTATATGTATTTTATTGTTTAAACAGTTTATTGCTCTGCTATACTTTAAGTTACTCTTTATTTTTAACTGATTTCTTATTGACATGTAATCCTTCCTTTTACAGAGTTGCAAGATATACTCCCTAACATTATCCACCAATTCGGTATTACGCACTTCAATTTTTATTTTTCTTTCACCTTTTTGTCTTTTTAATTTTTCCATCTTTGACCAGATAACTTGAAAAACCTAAAGAACCTAGAGGAACAATTTCAGAAGCAGGCTCCTGATATGGCATCATGGTTATTGTCAATTGGGTAAATACTAATTTATTCCGTTCATTTCTTTTTTAATTGATTGTTGAAGAAGCTAAATTTTGTGATATACAGGTAATTAGAAATTTGCATTATTATTTGGCAAATAGTAAAAGGTAGGGTTAATTGACATGCCTTGTCCATATTTCTCTGCAAATATGACATTTCACTGCATCGCTTAACCATTCTTTTATGCATATTAGGAAAGGAAGGTGGGGTTGCAGCAAGCCATTATCAAAATGGAACAAGGAGGCAGTGCAGATGGTAATCTTCAGGGTATTTTATTTTGGTGACATTGGTGGACGAAATTGTGATCATCAATGTTGTACTCTTTGTTATTGTATGGAATAATTATAATGGCTCTTTGCTATGTGTGGACACAACTCCATTCAACTAACCAGCAAGTGTACTGGATCGTCCAAGTAATAAACCTTACGTGAGTAAGGGTCGATCCCACAGAGATTGTTGGTATGAAGCAGGCTATGGTCATCTTGTAAATTTCAGTCAGGCGGATTTAAATAAATTATGGAATTTGGAAAATCAAATAATAGTAAATAAACATAAAGTAAAGATAAAGTTACTCATGTATTTCCATGGTGGGAATTTCAGATAGGTGTATAGAGATGATGTGCTCCTTCTGAATCTCTGCTTTCCTACTTCCTCCTCCTTTCTTCTCATCACTCCTTTCTATGGCAAGCTGTATGTAGGGCATCACCATTGTCAATGGCTACATCCCATCCTCTCAGTGAAAAAGGTCCAAATGCTCTGTCACGGCACGGCTAATCATCTGTCGGTTCTCGATCATGTTGGAATAGAATGCCTTGATTCTTTTGTGTTTTTCATGACGCCCAGCAATCGCGAGTTTGAAGCTCGTCATAGTCATTCAATCCCAGAATCCTACTCGGAATACCACAGACAAGGTTTAGAATTTTCAGATTCTCATGAATGCCGCCATCAATTCTAGCTTATACCACGAAGATTCTGATTAAGGAATCCAAGAGATATGCGCCCGGCCTAAGGTAGAACGGAAGTGGTTGTCAGTCACGCGTGTTCATAGGTGAGAATGATGATGAGTGTCACGGATCATCACATTCATCAAGTTGAAGTACAACGAATATCTTAGAATAGGAATAAGTCGAATTGGATAGAAAATAATAGTAATTGCATTGAAACTTGAGGTACAGCAGAGCTCCGCACCCTTAATATATGGTGTGTAGAAACTCCACTGTTAAAAATACATAAGTGAAAGGTTCAGGCATGGCCGAATGGCCAGCCCCCATGATCTGAGAACTAATCGTCCAAAGATGTCCCCAAGATGTCTAATACAATAGTAAATTATCCTATTTATACTAGACTAGCTACTAGGGTTTACAAGAGTAAGTAATTGATGCATAAATCCACTTCTAGGGCCCACTTGGTGTATGTTTGGGCTGAGCTTGATCTATCCACGAGCTGAGACTTCTCTCAGAGTTGAACGCCAAGTTGTAACGTGTTTTGGGCGTTCAACTCCGGGTCGTGACGTGTTTCTGGCGTTTGACTCCAGACAGCAGCATGGAACTGGCGTTGAGCGCCAGTTTACATCGTCAATTCCCGAATAAAGTATGGACTATTATATATTGCTGGAAAGCTCTGGATGTCTACTTTCTAAAGCCGTTAAGAGCGTGTCATTTGGAGTTATGTAACTCCAGAAAATTCATTTCGAGTGCAGGGAGGTCAGATTCCAACAGCATCAGTAGTCCTTTGTCAGCCTCCTATCAGAGTTTTGCTCAGGTCCTTCAATTTCAACCAGAAATTACCTGAAATCAGAGAAAAACACACAAACTCATAGTAAAGTCCAGAAATGTGAATTTAACATAAAAACTAATAAAAACATCCCTAAAAGTAGCT
>NC_029777.3:14171075-14171679 GCF_000817695.3 Arachis duranensis
ATACATAAATGCCACAGACACATGACTGGGTGAACCTTTTTAGATTTTGACTCAGCTTTGCTAGAGTCCCCAGTTAGAGGTGTCTAGAGCTCTTAAGCACACTCTTTTTACTTTGGATCATGACTTTAACCACTCAGTCTCAAGCTTTTCACTTGGACCTTCATGACACAAGCACATGGTTAGGTACAGCTTGATTTAGCCACTTAAGCCTGGATTTTATTTCCTTGGGCCTCTTATCCATTGATGCTCAAAGCCTTGGATCCTTTTTACCCTTGCCTTTTGGTTTTAAGGGCTATTGGCTTTTTCTGCTTGCTTTTTCTTTTTTTTTTTCTTTAATTTTTTTTCCGCAAGCTTTTGTTCTTCACTGCTTTTTCTTGCTTCAAGAATCAATTTCATGATTTTTCAGATTATCAATAACATTTTTCTTTGTTCATCATTCTTTCAAGAGCCAACAATTTTAACATTCATAAACAACAAGATAAAAAATATGCATTGTTCAAGCATTTATTCAGAAAACAAAAAGTATTGTCACCACATCAATATAATTAAATTAAATTCAAGGATAAATTCGAAATTCATGTACTTCTTGTTCTTTTGAATTAAA
>NC_029777.3:14171853-14177892 GCF_000817695.3 Arachis duranensis
ATAAGAACAAGGAATGAATCCACCTTAGTGGCATCTTCTTCTTGAAGGACCAACAATGTCCTTAAGCTCCTCTATGTCCCTTCCTTGCCTTTGTTGCTCCTCCCTCATTGCTCTTTGATCTTCTCTTATTTCATGGAGAATGATAGAGTGCTCTTGATGTTCCACCCTTAATTGTTCCACATTGTAGCTCAAATCTTCTAGGGAAGTGTTGAGTTGTTCCCAATAGTTGTTGGGAGGAAAGTGCATCCCTTGAGGCATCTCAGAGATTTCTTGATGATGAGCTTCCTCATGCATCTCTTGAGATCCGTGGAGGGTCTCTCTTGCTTGCTTCATCCTCTTCTTGGTGATGGGCTTATCTTCTTCAATGAGGATGTCTCCTTCTATGATAACTCCAGCTGAGTAACATAGATGGCAATAAGATGAGGAAAAGCTAGCCTAGCCGTGTTGGAGGGCTTATCGGCTATTTTGTAGATTTCATGGGAGATGACTTCATGAACTTCTACTTCCTCTCCAATCATGATGCTATGAATCATGATTCCAGTCTTCTTAGTTGAACTGGCTTGCCTTTGGAGTCTCTTTTCCATTGAGCTCCTTCCACACATATGTCCATTAGGACTTGGTCCAACCTTTGATTAAAGTTGACCCTTCTAGTGTAGGGGCGTGCATCTCCTTGCATCATGGGCAAGTTGAATGCGAACCTCACATTTTTCGGACTAAAATCTAAGTATTTCCCCCGAACCATTGTGAGATAATTCTTTGGACTCGGGTTCACACTTTGATCATGGTTCCTAGTGATCCATGCATTGGCATAGAACTCTTGAATCATTAAGATTCCGACTTGTTGCATGGGATTGGTTAGGACTTCCCAACCTCTTCTTCGGATCTCATGTCGGATCTCCGGATACTCATTTTTCTTGAGCTTGAAAGGGACCTCAAGGATCACCTTCTTCTTTGCTACAACATCATAGAAGTGGTCTTGATGGCTTTTGGAGATGAATCTTTCCATCTCCCATGACTCGGAAGTGAAAGCTTTTGTCTTCCTTTTTCCTTTTCTAGAGGATTCTCCGGCCTTAGGTGCCATTGATGGTAATGGAAAAATAAAAAGCTTATGCTTTTTACCACACTAAACTTAAAATATTGCTCGCCCTCGAGCAAGAGAAGAAAGAAGAGAAGAAGAATAAGAAGAAAATATGGAGGAGAGTGAGGGGAGATGGATTCGGCCAAGGTATAGAAGAGGGGGTTGTGTTGTGTGAAAATGAAGTAGAATGGAGGGGTATATATAGGGAGGGGAGTGGGTGTAGTTTCGGTCCTTTAGGGTGGGTTTGGGTGGGAAAGATTTTTGAATTTTGAAGGTGGGTGGGGTTTATGGGGAAGAGTGGATTGATCTGAGTGGTGAAGGGGGTAATTGGGAAGAGAGGTTGAGGTGATTGGTGAAGGGTTTTTGGGGAAGTGTGTTTATTGGGAAGAGAGAATGAATGTTGAGAAGAGGGGAGAATATGTTAGGTGGGGATCCTGTGGGGTCCATAGATCCTGAGATGATCCTGTGGGGTCCACAGATCCTGAGGTGTCAAGGATTTACATCCCTGCACCAATTAGGCATGTAAAATGCCTTTGCACACCATTCTGGCGTTTAAACGCTGAAGTGATGCACACTCTGGGCATTCAACGCCCATGTGCAGCATGTTTCTGGCGTTGAACGCCAGTTCCATGCTTGTTACTGGCATTCAGCGCCAGCTTTCCTCAAGGCACATTCCTGGCGTTCAAACGCCAGGATGTTGCTTGTTTCTGGCGTTCAACGCCAGAAACATGCTCTGTTCTGGCGTTGAACGCCAGCCTGATGCACCTTAATGGCGTTTAAACGCCAGTAAGTCCTTCCTCCAGGGTGTGATTTTTCTTCTGCTGTTTTTGATTCTGTTTTTAATTTTAATAATTTTTTCGTGACTCCATATGATCATGAACCTAATAAGACACAAAATAAAAATAAAATAAAATTAAAATTAGATAAATAAAAATTGGGTTGCCTCCCAACAAGCGCTCTTTTAATGTCACTAGCTTGACAGTGGGCTCTCATAGAGCCTCACAGATGATCAGGTCAATGTTGTATAGTCCCAACACCAAACTTATAGTTTGACTGTGGGGGTTCTTCTTGACTCTGTACTGAGAGAAGCTTTTCATGCTTCCTCTCCATGGTTGCAGAGAAAAGTCCTTGAGCTTTAAACACAAGGTAGTCCCCATTCAATTGAAGGACTAATTCTCCTCTGTTAACATCAATCACAGCTTCTGCTGTGGCTAGGAAGGGTCTTCCAAGGATGATGCATTCATCCTCTTCCTTCCTAGTGTCTAAGATTATGAAATCAGCAGGGATGTAAAGGCCTTCAACCTTTACTAACACGTCCTCTACTAATCCATAAACTTGTCTCACTGACTTGTCTGCCAATTGTAATAAGAATAAGGCGGGTTGTACCTCAATGATCCCTAGTTTCTCCATTACAGAGAGTGGCATAAGATTTATGCCTGACCCCAGGTCACACAGAGCCTTGTTAAAGGTCATGGTGCCTATGGTACAGGGTATTAAGAATTTACCAGGATCTTGTCTCTTTTGAGGTAAAGTTTTCTGAATCCATGTATCTAGTTTACTAATGAGCAAGGGAGGTTCACCTTCCCAAGTCTCATTACAAAACAACTTGGCATTCAGCTTCATGATAGCTCCTAGATATTGAGCAACTTGCTCTCCAGTTACATCTTCATCCTCTTCTGAGGAGGAATAGTTTTCAGAGCTCATGAATGGCAGAAGAAGATTTAGTGGAATCTCTATGGTCTCTATATGAGCCTCAGATTCCTTTAGGTCCTCAATAGGGAACTCCTTCTTGTTTGAGAGACGTCCCAGGAGGTCTTCCTCACTAGGATTTTCGTCCTTCTCCCATGTGCATTCGGCCATATTGATTACATCAATGGCCTTGTACTCTCCTTTTGGATTCTCTTCGTATTGCTTGGGAGAATACTGGGAGGAGTTTCAATGACTTTCTTACTCAGCTAGCCCACTTGTACCTCCAGATTTCTAATGGAGGACCTTGTTTCACTCATAAAACTTAAAGTGGCTTTTGACAGATCAGAGACTAAGTTTGCTAAATTAGAGGGGCTCTGTTCAGAATTTTCTGTCTGTTGCTGAGAAGATGATGGAAAAGGCTTGTTATTACTGAGCCTATTTCTTCCACCATTATTAAAGCCTTGTTGAGGCTTTTGTTGATCCGTCCATGAGAAATTTGGATGATTTCTTCATGATGAGTTGTAGGTGTTTCCATAAGGTTCACCCATGTAATTAACCTCTGCCATTGTAGGGTTCTCAGGATCATAAGCTTCTTCAGAAGCTGCCTCTTTAGTACTGTTGGATGCATTTTGCCATCCATTCAGAGTTTGAGAGCATCAATTTTAAGAACTCCCTTCCTCTGAGGCGTCCCACTATTCACGGAATTCCTCTCAGAAGTGTACATGAATTGGTTATTTGCAACCATCTCAGCTTTTGAGAAGGAAAGAATTTATCCAAGAAGGCCGTGACCAGCTTATCCCAGGAGTCCAGGCTATCTTTAGGTTGTGAGTCCAACCATGTTCTAGCTCTGTCTCTTACAGCAAAAGGGAAAAGCATGAGCCTGTAGACTTCAGGATTTACACCATTCGTCTTAACAGTCTCACAAATTTGCAAGAACTCAGTTAAAAACTGATAAGGATCTTCAGATGGAAGTCCATGAAACTTGCAGTTCTGTTGCATTAAAGCAACTAATTGAGGTTTCAGCTCAAGATTGTTTGCTCCAATGGCTGGAATGGAGATGCTTCTTCCATCAAATTTGGACGTTGGCTTAGTAAAGTCACCAACCATCCTCCTTGCATTATTGTTGTTGGGTTCGACTGCCATCTCCTTCTCTTGTTCGAAAATTTCAGAAAGGTTGCCTCTGGATTGTTGTAATTTAGCTTCTCTTAGTTTTCTCTTCAGAGTCCTTTCAGGTTATGGATCAGCTTCAACAAGAGTATCTTTTTCCTTGTTCCTGCTCATATAGGGAAGAAGAGAACAAGAAAAGAAAGAGAAATCCTCTATGTCACAGTAAAGAGGATCCTTTGTTGTTAGTAGAAGAGGGAAGGGAAGAAGAGTGAAGAAGAATGGTTAAGGATAGAGGTAGTGATTTGCGATGAAGAGAGGTGAAGAGAAGTGTTAGTAAATAAATAAATAAATAGAAGAAAGAGAGAAAGAGAATTTCGAAAATAATTTTGAAAAAGTGGTTAGTGATTTTCGAAAATTAAAGATAAGATATAATTAAAATTAAAATTTAAAACAATTAAAAAGAATTTTTGAAAAAGAGGGAGGTATTTTCGAAATTTAGAGAGGGAAAAGTAGTTAGGTGGTTTTGAAAAAGATAAAAAACAACCAAAAAGTCAAATAGTTAGTTGAAAAAGATATTAAAATCAAATTTGAAAAGATAAGAAGATAAGAAGTTAGATAAGATATTTTTTTAAATCAAATTTTGAAAAAGATAAAATTTTGAAAAAAGATAAGATAAGAAGATAAGATAACAAGATATAATAAAAAGATAAGATTGAAAAAGATTTAATTTTTAAAATTAAAATTAATTGCTTAACTAACAAGAAACTAAAAAGATAGGATTCTAGAATTTAAAGATTGAACCTTTCTTAACAAGAAAGTAACAACTTCAAATTTTTGAATCAATCACATTAATTGTTAGTGTAATTTCAAAAATTTGATATAAAGATTAGAAAAAGATTTTGAAAGGATAAGATTTTTAAAATTGAAAATTTGACTTGACTTGTAAGAAACAACTAATTTTTAAAAATTTTTGACTAAGTCAACTCAAATTTTCAAAAATTTGGAGAGAAATAAGGAAAAGATATATTTTTTATTTTTGAATTTTTAATGATGAGAGAGAAAAACATAAAAATGACCCAAAACATAAAAATTTTGGATCAAAACACATGATGCATGCAAGAACACTATGAATGTCAAGATGAATACCAAGAACACTTTGAAGATCATGATGAACATCAAGAACATAATTTTGAAAAATTTTTTATGCAAAGAAAACATGTAAGACACCAAACTTAGAAATCTTTAATGCATGGACTCTAACAAACGAAAAATGCATATGAAAAACAACAAACAACACAAAACAAGAAAATATCAAGATCAAATAAGAAGACTTACCAAGAACAACTTGAAGATCATGAAGAACATCATGAATGCATGAATTTTCGAAAAATGCAAGAAAAATTTTTTAAAGCATGCAATTGACACCAAACTTAAAAATTGACTCAAGACTCAAATAAGAAACACAAAATATTTTTGGTTTTTATGATTTTATGATTTTTTTGTATTTTTAAAAAAAAATTCAAAAATATTCTTTAGAAAAACGAAAATAAAGAAAAAATTTTTGAAAACTTTTTGAAAAGAAAATTACCTAATCTGAGCAATAAGATGAACCATCAGTTGTTCATACTTGAACAATCCCCGGCAACGGCGCCAAAAACTTGGTGGACGAAATTGTGATCATCAATGTTGTACTCTTTGTTATTGTATGGAATAATTATAATGGCTCTTTACTATGTGTGGACACAACTCCATTCAACTAACCAGCAAGTGTACTGGGTCATCCAAGTAATAAACCTTACGTGAGTAAGGGTCGATCCCACAGAGATTGTTGGTATGAAGCAGGCTATGGTCATCTTGTAAATCTCAGTCAAGCGGATTTAAATAAATTATGGAATTTGGAAAATCAAATAATAGTAAATAAACATAAAGTAAAGATAAAGTTACTCATGTATTTCCATGGTGGGAATTTCAGATAGGTGTATGGAGATGCTGTGCTCCTTCTGAATCTCTGCTTTCCTACTTCCTCCTTCTTCCTTCTCATCACTCCTTTCCATGGCAAGCTGTATGTAGGGCATCACCGTTGTCAATGGCTACATCCCATCCTCTCAGTGAAAAAGGTCCAAATGCTCTGTCACAGCACGGCTAATCATCTGTCGGTTCTCAAT
>NC_029777.3:14178010-14185203 GCF_000817695.3 Arachis duranensis
AGTCTTTGTAATTATAAATATCTAATAAATATAATTATAAACCAAATTTTCATTCAAAATATAAGTATAAATATTCTCTCCAAAGCAAAATAAATATAATCCAAAACATAATTATAAATATTGTCTCCAAAATAACATAAACATAATTCAAAACACTCAATTTTTATCTTCATACTCTTGTAAGTTAGGTTGGGGGAAGTTAGGTTTTGGTAAAAAAATTGCAAAAATACCCCCTTACTAATAAAAACCTTAGCCCGGCGGGGAAGCCCGCCCCGCCCCGCCAAAGCCCGCCAAAACCAGCGGTTTAAGCGGTGCGGGTTAGGCGGGCTTTTGCTATTTGGCGGTCCCGATTTTCCAGCCCAGCCCGCCTTTTTTGGCGGGTTACGCGGGCCGGCCCGGCGGGTTTAGGCCCGTTTGCCACCCCTACCACAGATAAGGTTTAGACTTTCCGGATTCTCATGAATACCGCCATCAATTCTAGCTTATACCACGAAGATTCTGATTAAGGAATCCAAGAGATATGCGCCCGGCCTAAGGTAGAACGGAAGTGGTTGTCAGTCACGCGCGTTCATAGGTGAGAATGATGATGAGTGTCACGGATCATCACATTCATCAAGTTAAAGTGCAACGAATATCTTAGAACAGGAATAAGTCGAATTGGATAGAAAATAATAGTAATTGCATTGAAACTTGAGGTACAGCAGAGCTCCACACCCTTAATCTATGGTGTGTAGAAACTCCACCGTTAAAAATACATAAGTGAAAGGTTCAGGCATGGCCGAATGGCCAGCCCCCATGATCTGAGAACTAATCGTCCAAAGATGTCCCCAAGATGTCTAATACAATAGTAAATTATCCTATTTATACTAGACTAGCTACTAGGGTTTACAGGAGTAAGTAATTGATGCATAAATCCACTTCCAGGGCCCACTTGGTGTATGTTTGGGCTGAACTTGATCTATCCACGAGCTGAGGCTTCTCTCGGAGTTGAACGCCAAGTTGTAACGTGTTTTGGGCGTTCAACTCCGGGTCGTGACGTGTTTCTGGCGTTTGACTCCAGACAGCAGCATAGAACTGGCGTTGAGCGCCAGTTTACGTCGTCAATTCCCGAATAAAGTATGGACTATTATATATTGCTGGAAAGCTCTGGATGTTTACTTTCCAACGTCGTTGAGAGCGCGCCATTTGGAGTTTTGTAGCTCCAGAAAATCCATTTCGAGTGCAGGGAGGTCAGATTCCAACAACATTAGCAGTCCTTTGTCAGCCTCCTATCAGAGTTTTGCTCAGGTCCCTCAATTTCAGCCAAAAATTACCTGAAATCAGAGAAAAACACACAAACTCATAGTAAAGTCCAGAAATGTGAATTTAACATAAAAAATAATAAAAACATCCCTAAAAGTAGCTTGAACTTACTAAAAATTACCTAAAAACAATGCCAAAAAGCGTATAAATTATCCGCTCATCAGACGTCTATGGTGAATGTAAGGGTTTGCTGGCTAAGGTGTCTAAGATAGACCAAAGAATTTGGATTGCACAAGTGGGTTCGTTTGACTTGAATGAGAGTAATTTGACTCACGGTAAATGAGATAACAAGCAACAGGGAAATTTTTTAATCTTTCTCTCTTTTCTTCTGACAATGTCTAGGCAAACAAATGACCCAACCCGACCCTATTAGCATCTCCGTCCAACAGGTTGTCATCACGACCCGGATCCTACTCTAGACGTACTCAGTGTTCTTCTTCATGCCCGATGCTGCAATGAACTGAAGACAATGCCTCCACCTCTGTTGTTTCCAGGATCGATGTGCTCCGCTGGCCCGGACTTCTTTGCTTGATGCTTTCCGCCGTCACCTAACGCAGCTTGGTTCAGGGTACTCCTTTCTTTTGCCGCGCTGGCCTCATGCGATGGCCTTCGCCGATTCCCTTCCACGGCTCTTGGAGGTGGTTGGGTTGGTTTTCCTCCTGGTTTCTTCGAAGGTCAAGAAGAAGATTCAGGTGCCATCGCCGCGCCCAATTCCTTCGATCTAGATCCGGCTGAAGATAATGTCGTCGCTTCTGGGCCGCCCCCTTCCTTGCTTACCGTTGTTTCCAGTATTCTTTTTTGGCCTTGCATTTATCCTCAATAAACTTTCCACACTTGGGGCGTTTCACATTCGCCTAATTACACATTAACGCATAACAGCCATCTATCCTCACTTAATCCACTACTCACGCGTCATTCCTTCAATGGCTGGTCAACTCCTTAGTCACGCTTAGGCACCCATAGTTGAGCCACCAGAGACTCCACCATTTTATTTTGTGTATAATTTTTATTCTAAAAAATCTCTGCATTATTTTAGGAATAACAAGGAGTTGCATCACTGTCATGTTCATTAGTACCAAACATAGTTCAAGCTTGCATAGCTTCTGAAACGCTAAAAGAAACTAAAGGTTAAAACAAAAAAAAAAAAAGAAAACTAGAAACTAAATAGGAGCTGTGTTTTGTAAATTTTAGTACTTACTTTTTGTATTTAGGTTTTTTTGTATGTATGCTAAAGAGCTGTGTCTAATTTGGTCTTTCTATCACTAGGTATTTCTTATTCAGTTGTTTTGTTGAGCAAATTGAGATTAAGCCTTGCTTCATGAATTGTTTGATTTTAATTATAATTAATTTTAGGTGTTATCTTTATTAGCTTGTTCTGCACCGTGTTGCTATACTGTAACTATTATAAGTAGGTGCTGTCTGTGGTGGCTATTCCAATGTGATGGCTATGATGACTAGTGCGTGACTTTTATGAGAGTTTAATACTTGAGAAGTGTTGTTTTATTGACCATACTTATGATCTTATACACTGAAGTAAATGTGTTAATTGAATTGGGTAAATGTGTTAATTCTTTTTTTTTTATAGAATAAAAAAGTAGAACAAATAGAGAATGAGAAAAAATAGAAAAAAGATAAAAATGAAGAATAAGAGTGAGAATTTGTTAATTTTAGGAAAAAAATTTATTTTTATTTTAATAAAAAATATCGGATGACATATTTTGATTTGTGAAATTATTAATATTAAATATAAATTATATATAGAGTGAAAATGGTAGGGAGAAATAGAAAAATGGAGAGAGGTAGATGAGAGAATTTAGGAAGGGCGCGCCCAATTCCTTCGATCTAGATCCGGCTGAAGATAATGTCGTCGCTTCTGGGCCGCCCCCTTCCTTGCTTACCGTTGTTTCCAGTATTCTTTTTTGGCCTTGCATTTATCCTCAATAAACTTTCCACACTTGGGGCGTTTCACATTCGCCTAATTACACATTAACGCATAACAGCCATCTATCCTCACTTAATCCACTACTCACGCGTCATTCCTTCAATGGCTGGTCAACTCCTTAGTCACGCTTAGGCACCCATAGTTGAGCCACCAGAGACTCCACCATTTTATTTTGTGTATAATTTTTATTCTAAAAAATCTCTGCATTATTTTAGGAATAACAAGGAGTTGCATCACTGTCATGTTCATTAGTACCAAACATAGTTCAAGCTTGCATAGCTTCTGAAACGCTAAAAGAAACTAAAGGTTAAAACAAAAAAAAAAAAAGAAAACTAGAAACTAAATAGGAGCTGTGTTTTGTAAATTTTAGTACTTACTTTTTGTATTTAGGTTTTTTTGTATGTATGCTAAAGAGCTGTGTCTAATTTGGTCTTTCTATCACTAGGTATTTCTTATTCAGTTGTTTTGTTGAGCAAATTGAGATTAAGCCTTGCTTCATGAATTGTTTGATTTTAATTATAATTAATTTTAGGTGTTATCTTTATTAGCTTGTTCTGCACCGTGTTGCTATACTGTAACTATTATAAGTAGGTGCTGTCTGTGGTGGCTATTCCAATGTGATGGCTATGATGACTAGTGCGTGACTTTTATGAGAGTTTAATACTTGAGAAGTGTTGTTTTATTGACCATACTTATGATCTTATACACTGAAGTAAATGTGTTAATTGAATTGGGTAAATGTGTTAATTCTTTTTTTTTTTGTAATTAATGTGTTAATTCTATACGATCTAAAAATGTGCATTTCTACAATGAGGGAATATGTATTAACTTAAAATTAATTTTTTTAAACAATTAAATCTTGATTTTAATTTTTAATTATAACATTAATATTTTCTGTAATAAATATTTGAAATAAGTAAAATCAAAATATAAATTAAAAAATAAGTAATAAAAATTTAAAACTAAATAAAAACCTAAAAAATATGTATATAATAATAATAATAATAATATTTTTTATTAGAATTATATTATTTTGTTAATTTTATTTTTTATAGAATAAAAAAGTAGAACAAATAGAGAATGAGAAAAAATAGAAAAAAGATAAAAATGAAGAATAAGAGTGAGAATTTGTTAATTTTAGGAAAAAAATTTATTTTTATTTTAATAAAAAATATCGGATGACATATTTTGATTTGTGAAATTATTAATATTAAATATAAATTATATATAGAGTGAAAATGGTAGGGAGAAATAGAAAAATGGAGAGAGGTAGATGAGAGAATTTAGGAAGGGGGTTTATTAATTTTGGAGAAAAATATTTTCTCTCAATTTTAGTAAGAGGGTATCATGTGACACATTTGGTTATTAAATTAGATAGTAATATATGAGATAGTAATATATGATACATAATATAGGTGTATTTTAATTTCAATTTTAATATTTTAATTTTAATTAAATGCAATTAAAAAATATCATGTTGCACATTTTGATTGTCAAATTCGTAATTAGTCATTGATAATGATATAGATAGAGTAGTTGAAGGAATAAAAGAGATAGAAAAAGGAAGAAAAAGAAAGGGAAAATTTTTTAATTTTGGAGGAAAAAATTTGATTTCAATTACAATGAGGGAATAACATATGACACATTTTAGTTATAAAATTAGTAGAGAGAAAGAAAAAATTCTTTAATTTAAAAAAATTAATTTTAATTATAATGAGAGTGTGTCACGTGACACATTTTAATTATAAAATTAATAAAAAAGAGGTGAGAATTTTTTAATTAAAAAAATTGATTTAATTTTAATTACAATAAAAAAGTAACATGTAATATATTTTAGTTGTAAAATTAATAAGATATAATAAATTTTCAAACGGCCATAAGTTAATATATCAAGATATCATACTTAATTATTTTTATATCTCATTTAATCACTTTAATATATAATGCCACATGTCAACTCTCAATTAAAGAGTCAACATATAGTCACCAGTAGGCACCTTAAATGGAGCCACCACAGACGTGGCCTTATAAGTAACTATTTTATCTGTGTTAGTTCAAATGCTATAGTCAAAGGAAAAGGAAGCATGATGACAAAATCTCCAAAGGTTGAAGGTATATGTTCCTCAACAAAATGAAGCTTCTAACTTGCATCAGCCTGAGAATATTGCAGTGAGATGTAAATTATTGATAGCTAACTATCGATTAAAATAATAAATTTTGTTAATTTTTTAATAATCTTTCTACAGAACATATCTCTACTATTTTGGAATTTGGCCAAGTTTGACTGAATTTTTCATATGTTCAACTAGTTGCTTTTTACTTGTATATAGTAATTCTTTAGAGTAATATTAACTAGAATGATGTTGTTAATGCTATTGTCAGCACAAAAGAAAAAAAAGGTCATATCTACTATAACAAGTGTGATATACAAAAGAAAAAAGGTCATATCATATCTATAGCAAATGTGATATACAAAAGAGAAAAAAAAAGGCCATATCTATAGCAAGTGTAATATACAAAAGAAAAAATGTCATATTTATGTATGTGTGGTATCTAATATACCCCCTGCTGGCTCTACTTCAGACATTAACTAAGCCATTTGCTTAATTAATGACCATACCGTCTATACCGTCCGAATCGGAACCGGACTCCGAATCTGAATCTACCATGGGAAAGTCTCCGTGATTAAGCAAGTACAGTTTGTGGCCTCGATTTGCTCTTTCCCACAACACCATATCGTCTTGTGCACTCTGAACATTGCCATGCTCATCCTTTATCCAAGCTACCAGATCGTCTACTACAAGGTTGCGAACCTGTGCGACTATGAAACGCACAAAATAAACTGTGGTAACCGGGGTTACCCTAAACCACTCCACGCTATCATCGGACGACAATACATGAAGGTCTGGAACCATGTCTACTGAATCTGAACCCGAGTCATAGTCCAAACACGAACCCGAACCGGAACTGGAATCTGACTCCGAAGGTAAGTCTCTCTGATCACCGAAATATAATCGGTGTCCTTGATTTGCCGCTTCCAATAGAAGCATGTGATCTGCTGCCTCCTGAATGCCATCTTCGTCCCTAATCCAAGCTCGCATACTATCTTCAGTAATATCCCGAAGTCGAGAAACCATGCATCTGACAAAATCAACGGTGGTAACAGGGGTTACCCTATAAAATGTCGTGTATCGATGGTGTCCATCGTCACATGAAGACACAAAAAGCTCAGCTGCCATATCACTGTAATCAATGCACTGTTAGTTATGTGGGTGCCATGAATTCACTAAATGATTGATTTCATATAATGAATGTATATGCTAGCACAATTGTTCAGGACAGCAAACTAATCAGAAATCCATAAGTTCCACACAATACAAAACAAATTCACAGCAAATGTTTATCATACCTCCCCTTTAACCCGAGATATACCAAGAACAATAAGAAATGTAAAATTAGGGCACAAATCAAGATGGATCATTGATGTAAAATTAACAAAATTAAAGAAATCATACAAACCAATCCAAGAAAAAGAAAAGCTTGAAAAGGATCAGATGTAAAATTAACAAGTTAATAGGCCTTGAAGCATGAATGAGGGGACTTAGGCATCAAAGAAAAGAAGACTTGAATGGCCCCATTTTCCTTTGATCATACAAACCAACCAAGAAAGAAAAATAAAAAAAAAAGTTGAAAGGCTCACCTTTGCGAAGATGGTGCAACAATAAGAACTCCTCTAAAGGTGTCAAGAACTCTGAAGAACTCACCTGTGCCAAGATGGCACAACAACGTCAAGAATTCCCAGCGTCAAGAATTCCCAGCGTCAAGAATTCCCAGCGTCAAGAGTTTTCAAGTTTTGCTTAAACGGTGAAGAACTTTAAAACTTTAAGTTGTTTTTAAATATGTAGGTATTTATATTTTTTATATTTATTTATTTTATATTTTTTTAGAA
>NC_029777.3:14185378-14194933 GCF_000817695.3 Arachis duranensis
ATTAAATTTAAAAAATAATTTTAAATTATTATCTTTTTAATATTATCACAAAATAAATATGAATAAAAAAGATCAAATGAGATAGTCATAAGGTGGTGTATATATATTAGAGAATTTAAAAAATAACAGAATATATATCAATCTTATATTAGTCACAGTTACATACACACATATGATACATATTATTTATTCAATTTTTATAAAAAAAAATTAAAAAAATAATATTTTCATGTATTATATAAAAGATTTTAAATAAATTATATTTTTACAAATATTTGATAAAAAATTATACTATATAATAATATATTTAACAAAAGTAATTACTTAATATACTAAATTCTTATTTTAGTCTCTGAAATTTACGCAATTATCTATTTCGGTTCCTGAGATTTAAAATTATTTATAGTGATCCTTTATATTCAAATTTGGGCACCAATTTGTCATAAAAATATGTTAAAAGTATTGGGATTGCTACTATAATTAGTCAGCAACATAATTACTCTTAAACCTTGTTTAGATTTTTTTATAATAATACATTTGCTCATTACGTGAAGAGAAATGCAAAGTCACCAACAAATTACTTTATATTCATAAGAAATCTATGCCAATTCAAAAATATCATCACTACATAATTTTCTTTTAATCTTCAATTCACTTTTTTTTTAAACCAATATAATCTTCTATTTCAATTACCTAACATTTTTTATTATTAAAATTTCTTTCAACACAATAATTAAACATGGATAAAGAATAAAGTTTAATTAATAGTTTTTATTTCTTTTTCATAAATTGAATTTCCATTCAAAAAACCAATCTGCTTTTCTATTTCATTTACCTTGCAATTTGAGAAACACATTTTAGATATGGCTTTTAGATATAGCTTCTCCAAGGTTAAAATTCATTTTGTATCATAATTATACATTGTTAAAGAATAAAGTTTAATTAATAATTTTTGTCCTTTGTACATCATTTTATAACTCGCATTAACTATTTTGAGTAGTCTTCTCAAGCATCACACACAGTAACGAATCAAAAAAAATTTAAAAATAGGACAAAATAATATAGTAAAATAATAAAAAAATTAACATTAATATATTTAGATATTTAAATTTTGAAGTATATTATTTAATCAAGTTTCTAATAAATAAATGTAATTAATATATCTAAAAGTATAATAATTTAAAAATATTTTTTTATTTCAATATTTTCGTAATATTATATGAGTAATACGTTTATTAATTTTTAACAAAATAATATATTTTTTCTATTAAACAAATGTTAAATAATTTTTTTATATTTAATCGCAAAGTTGATATTTTATAATATTATAATAAAAGTTTTTTTAATGAAAACAATATTAAACATTTATTAAGGACCAACAAAATAATTAAATATTTATTAAACTGTGTTCAACAGAGTGTTTCTTCCCTCCAACTTAACTGCACCGTACGAATGTTTTTCAAATTTACTTAAAAGATAAAATTGATCAAGGATTCACGTATATTAATAATAATAGTGATCCACATATTTTCACATGATTATGATTTTTCTTGAGCTATAACTCAATATAATAGAAAATGAAAATCAATGATAAAATGTAGTTATATTAACATGTTTAAAGAAACGGTGTGTGATTCAGAAAAGAGATAACATCGAAGACAATTAGCCAAACAAAATACAATCGAATCATGATATAAAGTTATGTGTAAGACACTGACATTTCCAAATCACATAATTGCTTTAGCTGAACCTATTTTTTAATTTCCTCATAATTCAGGGATGCCAATCAAACTAAAGCAAAACCCATTAATTAAATAAGTATAGCATTCATATGAAATGATATTAAAATAGAGATCAAAGCAAACAAAATGTGTTTTTAATAAATTATATATGATAAATATTATATATATGAAATTATAAATATTAAATTTAAAAGATAATTTTAAATTATTATCTTTTTAATATTATCACAAAATAAATATAAATAAGAAAGATTAAATGAGAGAGTTATAAGGTGTCATATATATATTAGAAAATTTAAAAAATAAAAGAATATATATCAATCTTATATTAGTCACAGTTACATACACACATATAATACATATAAGTAGTTGATACATATTTTTTATTCAATGTTTTTAAAAAAATTAAAAAAATAATATTTTCATGTATTATATAAAAGATTTTAAATAAATTATATTTTTAAAAATATTTGATAAAAAATTATATTATATAATAATATTTTTAACAAAAATAATTACTTAATAGACTAAATTCCTATTTTGGTATGAGAGATTCATGTAATTACCTATTTCAGTCTCGAGATTCAAAATTATTTTACAGTGGTCCTTTAAATTCAAGTTCGGGGACTAATTTGGTCCATCGATCCATTCCGGTGATGATTCAGTAAACGGAGTGCTAAAGTGGCACCCTTCCTGCCACGTGGACGCTGCAATGGTTAGCTGACATGACAAGATTTGTATTTTGAATCCAATTTGGTCTATGAAACCCTAACTTCTGCGCCATCCTCCTTTTTTTTTTGAATGACTATTCACGCGATAAATATAAAAAGTAGGGTTAACCACCAAAAATGTCCTCGAATTATTTAAATACGGATAAAAATACACTCAAATTTTATTATTGACAAAAATGCATTCAAATAATTTAAAAACACAACAAAAATATCTAACAGTAAATATATATATATTTAAAAAAATATTTTAGAGATTGAATTTTGATATAATTTTTTGTAAGCATGATTAAAAAAAATAATATATTATTATACTTAAAATTTGGTAATTTTTCGTTAAGTATATATTTTTTTTATAATTTTTTTATTAACAACCAATAATACTTTTAAAAAATCACAAAACAATATATTCTTAATAAAAAACTACCAAATATTAAAAATAATAATATTTCATTTTTCTAATCATGCTTGCAAAAAATTACAATAAAATTCAATTTTTAATATATTTTTTAAAAAATACATATTTAATGTTAGTTTTTTTACAAAATTATCTAATATTAAATATGTATTTCTCACAAAAATACATTAAAGATTTAATTTTGATATAATTTTTTGTAAACATGATTAAAAAATAAGATATTATTATTTTTAAAATTTAGTGATTTTTCGTTAACTATATATTTTTTTATAATTTTTTTGTTAATAACTAATAATCCTTTCAAAAAATCACAAAAAAAATATATATTTAAAATATATATTTAAAAAATACCAAATTTTAAGGTAACTTGATGTCGGTTGGCAAATAAAAGATTACTTAAAAATAAATTTTATTAAAGGTTTAATTACTATATTGGTTTTATAGTTTCGCAAAATTTTTAATTAGGTTCGTATAATTTTTTTTTTAATTGGGTCTCTGCACCAATTTTTTTTTTCAATTAGATCCTCTTAGTAGCAATTGGCTTAATTGTATAGAGATCCAACTAAAAAAAATTGGTACAGGGATTCAAATAAAAGGGAAAAAAGTATAGGGACTCAATTAAAAAAAAATTTAGTGCAGGGACCCAATAAAAAGAAAAAAAAAATATAGAGACCTAATTAAAAATTTCGCAAAATTATAAGGACCAATAGAGTAATTAAACCTTTATTAAACGGTGTTCAACAGAGTGTTTCCTCCCTCCAACTTAACTGCATCATATGAATGATTTCCAAATTTACTTAAAAGATAAAATTGATCAAGGATTCACGTATATTAATAATAATAGTGATCCACATATTTTCACATGATTATGAGTTTTTCTTGAGCTATAACTCAGTATAATAGAAAATGAAAATCAACGAAGAAATGTAGTTATATTAACATGTTCAAAGAAACGGGGTCTGATTCAGAAAAGAGATAACGTCGAAGACAATTAGCCAAACAGAATGCAATCGAATCATGATATAAAGTTATGTGTAAGACACTTGACATTTTCAAATCACATAATTGCTTTAGCTGAACCTATTTATAATTTCCATCAATCGAAAGCAAAACCCATTAATTAAATAGGTATAGCTTCATATGAAATGATATTAAAATAGAGATCAAAGTAAACAAACGTATAATAATTTTATTTTTTATAAAATAAAATTATAATATTAAATATAAATATAACAATAAAAAAATTTGTATTAATAAATTTAATTGAAAAAATATATATATTCACGTAAAAAGTAAACACAGTATTAAAAAATCACAGTTTACATATTAACTGACAACAATAACAGCTAAAAAAATATCTAAAAGAGAGCAAACTGAATAATGAGCACACAAAGGGGACAGAGTCCGAGAGGGGCTGACGCGGCTGAAGGGGAGGAGCGCGGTAAAACAAAGATAATATATATTAACTATAATAACAAATTAAGCTATTTTAAATTAAATAATTTAAATAACGATAATCTTATTTATTATTATAAATACTGAAGTAAATAAGTCATTATTATTTTTTATTTGGAATTAAATAAAAATAAAATCAGAGATATTATTTTATTTAAATTTTAGAATTTAATAGATGCAATACTCAAATATAAATAGTGATTTAGTTTTGATCCCAACATATCAAAATTGCCTCTATAATCCTTTTTTCATAAGAGTTACGATTAAGTCCCATAAAAAAAAAGTTCTGGTTAAGAAAAATCATAACTACAAAAGTCAAACTCTCTCAATCATACTCTCGAATTAAAGTATGTATTCAACTTTTTTGTATAATAATTTAATATGGATAAGGTTGAGGATTTTTAGAATTTCAACAGTAATTACTTAGTTAAAAATATTTACCTAAATTGACAAAAGGTTTTTAACCTGATTTTTTTTTTATTTTAACATGAAGTATGGTAATTTCAATCATAGTTGTGAGAAGAATCGAACTAGCCAGTTGGATTAGAAATTAAAAAACCAATTACTAAGTCGATTCGATTGAAGTATCTAACCCGACAAAAAAAATGATAGAAATTGATTTGAACCAGCCAATTCGAATTTTTTAAGAAAATCACCCTCACGCCAAACGAGGTTTTGGAAGTTTTAAAAAGAAAAAAAATCCTAATTGCTCGAAGGCCCCCTAACTCTCTCAAACTCACTCAAACTCACTCAGCCTCTATACCAAAGGCCCTCTCTCAGTCTCTCACGCTCACAAGAAAACCACCGGCCACCCCAACTGCACGGTTGCTGTCACGTTTGCCGGCTCCTCTGCCTTGTCTTGCATGCTCTCACCGCGTCTCCGTCACTGCGTCGTCGCCCTCCGTCTGTGGCTCGTCTAGTCTGCATCGTCGCCCTCTACCGTCGCTGCTGCCTCGCCCTTGCTAGTCTCTACTTTGCCAAATTTGTATATGTTGTTTTTACTGTAAAGTAATAACATATCAAAATTAGCTTAAAATGAACAACAAATTATTAGACAATTTTAATACACAAAGTTCTCTAATAAATAATAAATAATTAAAAACCATTAATATTTATTTAATACACCATATGCTAATACTAAGTGTATTTTCTAAAAATATATATTCGTAAAAATAGATATAATATGATTACAAATATAACATAAATGAATATGTTAAATAAAAAGTTAAACCAATATGCTTATCAATGCCTTTATTAAATTTTGTAAATTGGAGAATAAGTATGTATTTGGTTGTTTGGTGATCACATAAATAATTGAATAATTGAGTTGTAAATTGATCTCCAGTGTGCACCTTATTTTTTCTCATTTATAAATAAAAGCAAGAATTAAGTGAAATAAATAGTAATATATAATGAAAAAGATAACATATTTTGCATATGTATAGATAATTGTTACAAAACAAAATCTTATCGTGGAATATTAAAATTTCACGTACTCCAAATCATGACCACAATGTAATGGTCACTTCTTTCTATTTTTGATCATGATATATAAGCTATTTTTTTCCGATCAAGAATCCAATAACATCTAATTGAAAAAAAATTAAAAGTATCAAATTAAGGACAAATAAATGAATAATATAATAAATTACTTATAAATTAAAGAAATTTTACCAATTTATTTTATATTAAACGGTAAAACTAATGATATATTAATAAAATGATATACCTTTAAAAAAGTCGCAATACAATTTTAAACATTTGCATAATTTAAAACTACTAATATTTATTTAATACACCATATGCTAATACTAAGAGTATTTTCTAAAAAGATATATTCGTAAAAATAGATATAATATGATTATAAATAGAACATAAACAAATATGTTAAATAAAAGGTAAACCAATATGTTTACTGTAACACCCTAACCTTTAGCACGTCATGATCGTACCAAAAGTAAGGAGTTACTAACCTGTTCTCCTTATTTACTTTTAATATTGAGCCTTTAGGTCGATATCGCATTTCAGTTTATAAGAAAATACCAGAAAATTATTTTTAGTAATTCAAATCACACAATTATTAATAATAATAAATGTTATACAAATGAATTCAATATAAAACTCAAATACAATACCTATCCCTCTGGATAAAATAAAACTTAAAGCAACAAGGGCGAAGAAACTCTATAAAATTAACAGGAGTCACAAGTAAATCTACTAGTCGTCTGCATCTTCTAACTGAATCTTCGAACCTGTGTCACTGAAAGGGTGGAAGATTTTGGGTGAGGACAAACCACACGTTCTCGGTAGGAAATGGGAATGCCGTAAAAGTAATGATTAACATGCAAATAATTAACTTTACTTAATAAAACTATTTTCTTCTTTTTAAAACCTTTGGAAATAGTTCTTACTCTTACTTCATATACTTAATTACTTTTTTTTTTAATTTTTCGAACTAAAAACAAAGCCCAATTCTCAGTCACCTCAATACACCAACTAATAGCACAAGAAACAGATCAACACACAAACAAATTGCAATAAGACAAACAAGTCAAGCAGCACAATCACAGAGAAAATATAACAAACAAACACAACCAAATACAAATGTGCAAACAACATGATGCATGTCTATTCCTAATGCAGGCCATGAGCTCATGTGTCGGTTGCCTACCCGCTCCCGACATTACCCGGGCACAAGTCCCAGATATGGCTTTCCAGATGCATACAGTGTGCTTATAAGTCGTACGGCCAGGCCGCATACAGTGTGACTTTCCAAATCAATAAGTGTACATCTGGAAAACAGTTCTCAGTGTGTGGGCGTCCCCACTTTACATTTGGCACTAAAACCCAAACAATGTCACATCTGCTCTCCTGTGACAGACGCTTCATTAATTAATATATTATTTAAATCCTTGTTCTCTGGTCTCCTGTGGCAGAGATTCTTTTTCTTAATAAACCGAGCTCAAATCTTTTAAAATAAATTTTCAAATAAAACCTCATATTTTTATAAAATTTCGGCAACACTTCTCCTAAAACTCGGGGTTAGCCATCCTTTTTCGGGTCCCAACTGAACCATTTTCAAACTCTTTTCAATCAAGAAATCAAATACATATTCATCAAATTCGGTCATTCCAAACAATCATAAATTATTTGCAAATACTCACTGGACTTCCATGGCATTCATAGTTTAAAACAGTTAATTTCAAAATAGAATCCCCTACCTTCGTACGGAACCAAAATCCTCGAAAGCTCCGGAAAAATTTTCTGACTGAGCTGCTGAAGAAGAAAGCATAAAAAATCGTTTGTATTTCCTAGAACTCCAGTTAACCGAACTCAAAGGGAAGAGGAGATACATCACCGTCAACTTCCATCGATCAAAAGTGACACCAATACGTAGAGGAGGAGGATACGAACACTTTTACCGGATTAGATTTTTCATTGGAGTTACGGATTTAAAGAAATCGGAGCCAAAAGCTCATGAAAGGTCGCGGTTCTTCGAGAGACACTCTCGGCCTCTCTGTTTCTTTTGTTTTCAAGTTTATGCGATGATGAATGAAGTGAAAATAAAGCTGATTAGTGATGCTTCATAATCAAGGATTATTGGTTATTAAATGAAGACATGTGTCAAGGTTATGCATATAAAGAAAACAGGTGTTGCTGTAATTGTGTTTGGAGCTCAGTTAAATGGGTTGTGCCTGTATTTATATTTATAATATTTATTTGATCTAATTTTTATTTTTATCACATGTTACGGTTAATTTTAAAATATTTATTTAATATAACATGTGCTAATACTAAGAACATTTTTTTAAAAGATATATACATAAAAATAGATATAATATGATTATAGATATAACATAAACAAATATATTAAATAAAAAGTTAAACCAATATATTTACTAATGTTTTTGTTAAATTTTACAAATTGGAGAATAAGTATGTATTCAATTATTTGATGATTACGTAGATAATTGAACAATTGGGTTGTAAATTGATCTCACAGTATGCACCTTATTTTTCCTTATTTCTAAATAAAAGTAAGAATTAAGAGAAATAAGTAGTAATATATAATAAAAAAGATAAAATAATTTACATATGTATAGATAATTGTTACAAAATAAAATCTCATTGTAAAATATTAAAATTTCACATACTCCAAATCATGAAGATCAACCACAATGTAATGGTCACTTTTTCCTATTTTTAATCATGATATAAGCTCTTCTTTTTCAATCAAGAGTCTAATAATATCTAATTGAAAAAAATAAAAATATTAAATTAAGGACAAATAAATAAATAACATAATAAATTATTTATAAATTAAAGAAATTTTATAATTTATTTTATATTAAACGATAAAAATAACAATGTATTAATAAAATGATATACCTTTAAAAAAATCATAATACAATTTTAAACATTTGCATAAATAAACTATTAAAATTTATATTATCGATAAAATAATGCTATTATATTATTTCTTGCCAAAAATTAAAATAAAAAATAGTTTTGTGTAGATTAATACAAATTAACTACATACCAAATAAGTTGGATTATTCATTTGTTTGTTTCAATATATCAGCATAAGCAAAAAAATTAAAATAATTGTCAGAAATTTTACGATTATCGACCGTATTTATTATATGTAATTCCTTCTTAAAAATTATTCTACGCACGTGTGCAGTCAGAAGATAAATTCATCTTGATTCCTCAATCAAGAAATTTGAGAAGACGTAGACTTTCCACTCAATCAGTTCATTCTCAAATATCTTTGCCAAATAATTCTTGATTGAATAATAAATTTTATCACACTGTAAAACAAATTAAATATAAAATCTATTAGCACTTATAAAACTATTAAATGGCATTGTCTTTGATTGCAAGAATTTACTTATCAAATAAATTTTTATTTAAATTATTTTTAAATTGGACCTAGCATTACTTAAAGAATTATGAAAAATAATAAACTAACTTTAACATCTATTAGAACCATTTCTATGTAAGTCGTCATGCTCTTGTCAAATTTGGATGAGACTTTCCATAACCTTATAATTCTTGCCTTTATTTTTCAAAATTTTTTATCACATAATACTATTGATAGAATCGTAGCTAGTAGCTATTAGGTATGAAAAATAAAAAATAAAAAAAGAACAATGTCCAAATTATGAATTCTCTAAATGATAAATAATTATAAAAATTTACTATTACACAT
>NC_029777.3:14194943-14196418 GCF_000817695.3 Arachis duranensis
TAATTATACACAATAATAATTTGCCAATATTTTTAATGGAGATACTTGCTACAATTAGATAAAAATTATGCCATTATGTTTTATTAACCTTTATGATTAATTCAATGGAGATATTTGCTCAATATATATGTTATCTACATTAATTATATGCCAATATTTTTAGGAAAGAGTTAAAAGGGGAGATATATAAATATATATAATATTACTGTTATATAGGAAGCAGATATAAATTGTTACATTCTTTTTTATTATATTATACAACTTAAAATTATAGTATCATGTTACTATTAATTGTAGATATTTGCTATAATTATATCAAATTTAATTATGACTCTAAATAAATAAAATATATAACAATCAATATTTTTTTATATTCAATATTTACTGTAAATATAAAAAGTAAAACAATTAATGAATAAAAATAGGAGTAGAAAATAAAACATATTAATTAAAATTTAATTTATTAAATAACTAATTTTGTGTTGATACAATATAATTTCATAAAGATATTATGAATCACAACCTTTTTATACCATAAAAAAATACTATATGTAATTTTTAGTAGTATAAAAATAATTATAAAAATTAATTATTGATATTGATATCAATCACAATTTATCATTGATAACCTAATCCTTTATAAAAAGTAATTATTAATATTGATAATCTATCACAATTTATTATTGATATCCTAATCCTTTTTAAAATATGTTTTACTTTTTAAAATACAATGCATATATAGTGTAGATTTTTTCTATTATTATTATTATTATTATTATTATTATTATTGTTATTATTATTTTCCACACAATGGCAGAAAACAAATTCGCACCAAATGTTTATTATACCTTCCTTTTACCCTCAATAAGAATTGAAAAATTAGGGCAGAAATCAGGATGTTCCCTCACTTAATCATATAAAATCAACTCAAATTTAAATAATTTATATAACGATAATCTTATTTATTGTTAATTTGTTATAAATATTGAATTAAATAAGTTATTATTAAATTTTATTTGAAATTAAATAAAAATAAAATTGGAAACACTTTTTTATTTGGATTTTAGGATTTAACAGATGTCATACTCAAATATAAATAGTAATTTTAGAATTTTGATTCCAATATATTAAAACTACTTCTGTAATTCTTTTTTCATAAAAATTACGATTCAGGTCTATAAAAAAATTTTAGTTGAAAAAGATTAAAAAATTACAAAAATTAAACTCTTTTGCTCTCAAATTAAAGTATGTATTCAACTTTTTTTTTCAATGATTTAACAGATGAAATTGAAGATTCTTAAAATTTCAATCATAATTACTTAGTAAAAAATATTTACCTAAATTGACAAAAGGCTTTTAACATGAATTTTTTTTATAATTTTAACATGAAATATGATAATTTCAATCACAGTTGTTAGAAGAATCGAACTAGCCTGTTGGACTGGAAAATTGAAAAACCAATTATTAAGCCGATT
>NC_029777.3:14196498-14206947 GCF_000817695.3 Arachis duranensis
TCTGTCTATGGTTCACCTGGTCTGTGTCTCGCCTGTGCGTCTCTCGTCCTCATCGTCGCGCCCTCGTCCGGGAGTAGCTCACCGTCGCTGCTGCCTCGCCCTCGCTAGTCTCTGCTTCGCCTTGCTTGGACAGCTTGGTTTCTCTCTTCTCTGCCCGCGTTCTGCATCAGATTCAGCCGGTCAGGTATGTTTTTTTTATTTTACTTATGAATGATTATTGATGTTGATTATGAACCTGTTTATACTTTTATTGTGGTTGATTATAACTTGTTGATGATTATACGTATTGATTATAAATCGTTGATTTTTGGCAGTGTAATATATAGGTTTAATGGTGGATTACTGTTTTTTCTTTTACTGATTTGGTGTTTATTATTGTTTTTGTTGCTGTGCTATGTTGTTGGGTTGCTGTGAATTTATAATTTATATTGTTGGATAGGGATAGGTTGATTAGGTTATGTGAATTTAGGATAACTGCTGATTTATATTGTTGCTGTTTCATATTGTTTTAGGATGGCTTCGTCAAATATATCATCAGAAACACCATTGGATATAGTTCATGGATTGTTGTTCTTATTGTGTCAAATTAAGACACTATTGTATTAGTACTGATTAATTTTATGTCTTTTTATTAGTTATTTTTAGAATTCGAGACTTGATTTTCTTAAAATATTAGTAAAGATATGTATTTTAAATTTTGATTCTAGGTTTTTGATTATTTTATATTGTTTATTTACATGGAACCAATTCTAGCGGTTCAACTAGTGATTCATTAGTTGAACCAATATGCTGCTCTGCTTTCTCTTTTTTGCTACTTAGCTTTTAGCTGATAATGATGTGTTGTTGCTTCTGCTTAGCTGAATCCTTGCAGTGCATTATTGAATTGTAGCTGCTATACGTGTTGTTGTTGCTTCTAATTTAGTTATCTATTGTTGCTGCTGCTGCTGATAGTTTTTATTTATACCAATTCCTATGAATCTGAACTTGTTCTAAAGGTTAAACTATGTATGCTTGTTAAAGAAAATTGGATTAGGCATTGATAATAGAGCCAAGAAGTAGTATATTTGGAACATTAGGCGAGAAAAGAAACAAAAAATCATTGGATTATTTTGCACTAGCTTATTTTCAGCACAAGACTTTGTATTGTACGATTATCATTGAAGCATGTTTTCTGTTGTAAAGCCAAAAATTGAGGTTGTACAAAATTTTGATTCATTCTATAGATGGTGTTATGGCAATTGAGTATGATCAAGTTTTGCTGTTAGATTGCTGTATTAGAACTAATACTACATACCAGAATATCTTTAACTTGTAGTGTGCAATTTGATATGTATTTCTTCTTGCTAGGTTTGATGTCTAGTGTCTACTCCAGTTTTCGGAAGCTTGGTTTCCCTAACCAGCTACTCATAATACCTGGTGCTTTGTCTCTCTCTCTCTCTGCCACAGTTTTTGTTGTCAGAACAAAACCGAGTTTTGCTGTTGGTGTTGCTCAATATTAATCTTCCAAGTGGCTTCGCTTCAAGTTCCCCATCACCAAGTTCACTCACAGCTCCAAGTTCAAATTCAAGTTTGCTTCAACTGCTGCACTTGCACACTTCAACGATTCACACAACGATTTCAGTGAAAGTGAGCATTCTTCTTCGTCATCATCTTCTTCTTATTGTAGCAGCAATAACATCACCAACGACAACATAAAAGAAGAAAGTTTTCACATTGTGAAAAGTTTGCAGAACAATCCTTCTCTTGCTTTTTCATTCTTCACTCAACTGAAGCAACAACAATTTGTGGGGTTCCCTGAGAACATTTCAACCTATGCAGCAATCATCAGGATTTTCTGCTACTGGGGCTTGAATAGAAGGTTGACTTTCGTGTTCCTTGATCTTATTGCACTGTCTAAACAGCACCCTTCATTTGAAATCCATGACTTGTTTGAGTTACTATTGGATGATGGTGGTGTTAATGGTGGGAATCACAATTACATGCTTAGAGCAATTGATGCGTATGTTAAAGCTTGTATTGTTCTTAAAATGTTTGACGAGGCCATTGATTTCTTGTCCCCAACTAGGAGGCACAGTGTTGTGCCGAATATCCTTACTTGTAACTTTCTTATAAATAGGTTGGTTGAGAATGGTAAGGTTGATATGGCGTTGGCAATTTATAATCAACTCAAGAGACTTGGTTTGTGTCCTAACCATTACACTTATGCTATTGTGATAAAGGCATTCTGTAAGAAGTGTGAACTGGAAAAGGCAGTTTATGTGTTCAAGGAGATGGAAGAAGCCAGGGTAAGGCCTGATTCGTATTGTTACACGGCTTATATTGAGGGGCTTTGCAACAATATGAGGTCTAATTCGGGATATGAAGTCCTCCAAGCATGTAGAAGGGTGAATGCCTGTAGACCCTTATGCTTACATAGTCATTGTCCGGGGGTTTTGTAGTGAGATGAAGTTGGTTGGAGCTGAGATTATGTTTTCAAATATGATAAAGAAGGGGATGGTTTGTCAGCATGTTTATTCAGCATTGACCTATGGGTACTGTAAAAGTCATAAACTGTCAAAAGCTTTAGACCTATATGAAGACATGCGTTCAAGAGGTATAAAAAGAATTGCGTGATTGTTAGCTACATCCTCCAGTGCTTGGTTGAGATGGGCCTTACTATGGATGTGGTTCAACTGTTCAAAGAATTTAAGAAATCAGGCATGTTTCTTGATGAGGTGGCCTACAACATTGTATTCAGCGCTTTGTGTAAGTTGGGGGAAGTGGACGATGCATTGGACATGGTGGAAGACATGAAAGCTAAGCGTATGGTTTTAGATATTAAGCACTATACAACCCTTATAAATGGATGCTTCCTTCGACGTCAACTTGTTGATGCCTTTGCTATGATCAGAGAAATGAAAGAGAAAGGTTTGAAGGCTGATATTGTCACATATAATGTTATTGCCGCTGGTTTGTCTAGAATTGGCTGGGCTCAGGATGCAGTTGACCTTTTGGACGAAATGGAGACTCAAGGTGTGAAGCCAAACTCCATTACACACAAGAGGATCATCGAAGGTTTATGTTCAGCGGGGAAGGTAGTGGAAGCCGAGACATTTTATCAGGTTGGAAGATAGGAGCATTGAAGTCGATTTCGCCATGGTGAATGGCTACTGTGAAGCAAACCTTATCAAAAAATCCTATGAACTATTCCTTATTCTGTCAAACCAAGGAAATATTTCTAAAGGTTCCTGTTTTAAGCTACTTGATAAACTCTGCAAGGCAGATGGCATCCAAGAAGCTATTATGCTTTTAGACACAGTGATGGCTCTTAACGTGGGACTTGGCAAAATAATGTATTATAAAGCAATAGCTGCTATGTGCCAAGATGGGAAATTGGAATATGCTCGTTCTTTGTTTCATTTATTCATCAAGAAAGGATTTACGCCTGATTTAATAACTTACACAATTATGATAAATACATATTGTAGGATTAACTACTTGCAAAAGGCCCATGAACTCTTTGAGGATATGAAGAGAAAAGGGATAAAACCTGATGTCGTTACGTATACAGTTATACTTGATGGGAACTTGAAAGCAAATTTAAGAAGGCATTTCTTGTCTCCAAGTGGAAAAAGAACATGGGACGTTACTTCCCTCTGGAGAGAGATGCAGCAAATGGAAATAACTCAAGATGTTGTTAGTTACACTGTTTTGATTGATGGTCAAATAAGGGCGGCTAACTTTCAAGATGCTATTAGCCTCTTCGATGAAATGGTTGACAGAGGAATACAACCAGATACTGTAACATATAGTGCTATGATTTCTGGGTTTTGTATCCGAGGGAACATGGAGAAAGATGATACCCTGCTTAAGGAAATGTCTTCCAAAGGAATGACACCAGACTCTGATCTCATCTCGGCTTTTAAACGTGGTATTATGAAAGCTAGAAAGGTTCAATTTCAAAAGTAGTCAATCAGTATAGACGGTTTGAGCTTGGGTTTGTCCGAAGTCTTAAAGTGTAACATCCTAAGTTAAAACCTATCCTTGATTTGGCCTATTCATGTATTCAGGATAAATGGAAAACATTAGTGCACACTGCGAAAATTTCGCCTCAACAAAGGAGAGGAGAGCCAGTTCCCCAGGATCTGTTGAATAGGGTTTTGACTGCACATGCTTACTGGTGTCACCACCAAGCCAAGCAGCATGGGCATGGCAAGAACCGGGCTCTTACCATGAAGACTCCAGAAGCTTCTGCTGGAGAACTCAGTGTTGGTGCCGTCCTTGTGATTATGTAGAAAGAAAGAAAATGGTTGATGTTGTTGACTTATGCAACGAACTTGTACATTTTGATTCAATTCCCTTGTAATATTCTCTCACCAAATTCATTGCCAGCCTTTTAGTTGCATTGAGGTGTTGGCATTTGTAAATGATTTGAAGGAATAAGATTGTTATGGTAGGAACTTAACTATGTTCTTTCAATTTCTTGAATTTAAGTAGAACTGTCCAATGAACATGACAGCATAGCAAAGAAATAGGAAAGTGCTGTTGATTCCTTTTATTGTTGATCTTTTTCTATATCTTGTCACATTCTACCACTTGTTCTGTTTGGTTTATTTTCTTAAGAAGAGTGAAAACTAAAGAGGTTCAGGGCCACCTAATTAGAAGATAAGAGTTTAATTTTAATACAATAACAGATTTAATATATTTGTTTTTTGGACGATAATATAAAGGTGATTGCTACGGTACGATGATAAATTAATACGTACCGATACGTTTAAAATGTGGACAAATAACAATTAAACAAGTGGAATTTATTTTCCACGTCAGCATTTAATTTTTTCTTTTTTAAATATATAATATATCATCACTTTTACTAAAACACCCTTTTAATTAAATAAAAATAAAAAATAAATTTTCTTTAATTTTAATGAAAAGACTTAAATATCCTTTTTTTATTTGATTAGACAAAAATACCCTTTTAAATTAATCAGATTTTAAAATTTAATTAATCCTAATTTTATAATTTCAAATAATTAAAACAACAAAACAAAAACATATTAAAAAAACCAAAAATCAAAACTATTCTTCATCTGTGTTAAACATATTAAAAAAATAAAAAAATAAAATTGTTCTTCGTCTGGATTAAAAACATCTGAAAGTTTTCAGTCTTCTTCGTCTTCTTCTCTCCTCTTCCTATCCTCTCTTTCTATCTTTCTCTCTGCTCCTGGATCTCTCTCATCCGTCTCAGTATGCGTAGCACGCAAAACGCCGTCGTTTTGTTGGAATGCCCTAGCCAATTACCCAACCCAGCAACCTTAGCTCCACACAACGGCGCGAACCCATCCCTCCTATCACCCTCGAGCTCCTCCTTCCTCTCTCCGTCATCGATCTCACTCCCTCACCTCCGTCCATCTGCCGCCGCCGTCGCCGAAACGAGCTTCGAAGCCACCGTCGGTATCGTGCACCATCGTGCAGCTATTGTTTCGGCTTTGAAAGCACCGTCGCGCAGCTCGGTTCCATCGTCGCCGGGCTCGCCTCCTTTTTCTGTCGAGCAGATCTGTTCTATCGTCGCCGGCGCTATCTCTGTTCCACCTGTCATCCCTTCGGTCGTGCCCTTGTCCCCCTCTTGCTCAGGATCTGCTCTGCTCTGTTCTAGGGCTTCTAGCTTCTAGGTAATTTTTTTTATAACAATTATTGAATAATTGTTGTTAGTTAATTTGTGAACTTGTTATGGGTTGAATAATTGTTGAATAAGTGTTAATTAATGTGTGAATCTTACTGTTTTTACTGTGAATGACTCCATTGTTAATGATTCTGATAATTCATTGAAGAAGGCTGTGTTTGATTTAATGTGCACGGATGAAGTGAATAAAATTCATTCCACTAATCTCACAATCTATATGCCAGAGACTGGTTTCACCGTACCATTCATTCCACCATTAGAATTGATGGTTCTGGCTTCATTCTTGTCCATGTTAATGATCTTGAGCTCCATAAAGAACTCTTTGCTTGCCAAAACAGCACTCTCAGCAATGGAGATGGTTATACCTTGATGAATGAGAATGGATCCATGTATAGAACTCAAAGTGCTAAAAGTAGTGATGTGTGTTGTGAGAGAGTGTTTGGGCAGGATCAGTTGGCAATGCTGGGTGAAGAGCACCCAACTGGAGTTCTTGTTAGAAGGTTGGATTTTTGGCTTAAGCAACAATCTTGGACAGATAGCACAATCTTTAGACATGAGCTCAAGTACTTCAACACTTGTTACACTATACTCATCTTTCTCCTTTTTTGGCCGTTTGCTTTCAGCAGCACCAGACTATATTAGAAAGTAAGTACTTCCTCATCCTTTTATACTCTATACTATATCAGTGCTTTTGGGGACCAATGTAGGGGATGGAAATTTGTTCTTGGAGCTATACTTTAGTCTCCAAAAGAGATTTGTTTTACTTAGTCTCTAAAGATTAGTCACATAAAACTTTAGTCTTAAGATATTTTTGTTTTAAAACAATAATCTCTAAACAATTACTATTTTATAATATTTTAGTTTTCAAAAAAATTAAATTTCTTGAGGACTAAAATTTATGTACCATAATCTTCTAAGAACTAAAGTAGCTAAACTAAAATGTTTCAAGGATTAAACGGTAATTGTTTAATAAGGACTAAAGTGTATATGTTTGAAGTCTATACTGTGGTGTATGAATTTTTCAGGAACTATTGCACTTCTGAGTCTTTCTTTTAAAATTGAATCTTGTAACATGTTATGATGATACTATCGTTTATGTGTGGCAGTAAGTTCTACTCTGCAAGGACTGGATGGCTAACCATTGCGCTTATGCCAACCCCAATTGCGTTCATCTTGCTTGCTTCACCAGAAAGTGCTGTAGCACTTCATGCAGGCACTGCAATAATTGGCTTAAGCTCTGGATTCATATTTGCAGCCGCGGTGTCAGTTACATCAGAACTCTTTGGACCTAACAGTGTGAGCGTTAATCACAACATCCTCGTAACAAACATCCCAATTGGGTCACTTCTCTATGGTTTTCTTGCTGCTCTGGTGTATGATTCTAATGCTTACTCAATACCAGGGAACTCATTGTCTGAAACATTGGTATGCATGGGAAGGAAATGCTATTTCTGGACATTTGTATCGTGGGGATGCTTATCTGTTGTGGGACTAGTTTCTAGTCTGCTCTTGTTCTTGAGAACCAAACATGCTTATGATCATTTTGAGAGACACCGAATTTCAACACAAACACCAATTGTTTCTTAACTCTTAGCATTGTATTGAAATGATCACCATAGGATTGTATATAGCAATCATAGCAGAAACTTGACATATCTTATATAGGCTATGATATGATATATTTAGATCTATATACAAAGCCAGATGATAAGTAGAAACCAAATTTGTAATTTTTTAGGGCCTATTGTTTCTTGGTAAGAGCAAAAAGACAAGCTTCATTGATTTTATGACTTTAACCAAGACCTTTTGGCTTTTACTATTTCAAGTCCTTTTGCTATTACCCCAAATTCTGGTTAATCAACTGTTGTTAGTTGCTAAGGTCGCAGCAGAAACAGAATCATCATGACTGTCTTAGAATCCTTAGAAGCCTAATGAAGAAGTACCTCTGGCATGAGTCTATCGCAGCAAATATGAAAAAAGAAAGAAAATTAAAGTTTCATTGTTTTATTTATCAGTGAAGATGCCAATGTTAATGTGTATGAACTGCCAGTTCTCTTTTTGATTGCTGAAACTATTATTGCTTCTTTTTTATTGGCTGCAAAAATAATCATCATACAGAAGTTATGTATTCCAAGATGGAAGCCATAGTGTGAGACAAGATGTTACAGTTATGAGAACAATATATGAATTGATACATTTTTTAATTTGTACTATGATCATGTAATACTGAACGAAAGAAGAATTAAGAAAAAAAACAACAAAAGTAAACAAAAAAGACTAGTATCTATCAAATCTAAGTTGGTCAAGGATAGGAACAAAATGTATCCTTTTTAATGCATAGGAATAGCCTCTCATATGCTAATGCCATCTTTCTAGCTGTGAACATAGAATTTGCATATTCACGGCATGCCTTTCCCCTTCTTGCAAGCGTTTCTTTCCCTTCATTCACCACTGCCTCAACTGCCTCTAATAGGGACTCAACATTGGGAGAAAACATAAAGCCAAATTCATCATCAACCACAATAGTACCTTTGATCCTTGGAAACCTTGATGCCAAAAGTGGCTTCTCACTCATCATTGCCTCCATTAGAGTAAGATCAAGCCCTTGTGGCCTTAATGTAGGATTAACAAATATGTCAATAGCATTGTAAAATGCTCTTAACATGGATGGATCCATTGATCCTAGAACAAGAACTTGCCTCCCTAAATCCTTGTAGCGATTCGTCCACGGTCCAGAGCCGGCAACTATCAAGTACACATTAGGGTGCTTACGAATTAGCCCTGAGTATGCTTCATAAAGCAGAGGATGCCCTTTGTCCTTAACCAATCTTTGGCTCGTAAATCTGCAATGAAATCAGATAATGATGTCGCAGTGGATCCTGACAATTGATCTTGCAATTCTGGTAAGTTTTCCTATTCAACCCTTTCACCTTGCAAAATTTTAGTGTGCTGATTTTGACTGCCATCCCTTGACTCAACAGTTAACTGACTCTCAACCGCATCTGTGAAATGAATTATCACACACTATTGAGCCACAGAATGAAAATACTAAGTGACAAATTAAGACAAAATTGTAGGGCTGAAAGTCTGAAACCTTTCTATAAAAGTTCTAATGACTAGTACTAAGTTGAACAAATCCAATTCAATGTGCACGGATGAAGTGAATAAAATTCATTCCACTAATCTCACAATCTATATAATCATTCACAACCTAAAGAATAAGTTTCCTCTAATTTTCAAATTTTCAGGCACAAGTATTTTACTGAGCCGTAAAACTAAGAGAACATGTGATTTAAACCTATCATCAAAGTTCTTACCATTAAAATCACTTTCCTTGGAAGACCCTGAAAATTTTGGATCATCTTTGCCGTCCCGTTCCACACTGGTACTTGAGTCCAAACTACCTTCCTGCAGAGATTCCTTAACTCCTTGACTATCTGAAAAGTCTGCAATGAAAAGAAAATGCTCAAGTAGGGCTAGTTCGAACTACACATAGATCCAATCCATGCCCTGAATTTCACAAACACTAAAGTAATGCATCAAAGCAAAACTCCATGAAAAGAAACATATCAATAGCATCACAGTCACATTAATCGCATTATTTGACTTTTCTAAAGTCAAAACCAATCCAAAACATATTAAGATACATAAACAGCATACAGACAGAAAATTCACAACCACCTTCTTATGCAAGGAAACAGGCAAGCATTGTTTATAAGCCTAAACCAGTACAAGTCATGTGATGATAAATAAATATTTGAGCCTTAATCATTTAAAGAATCTTTACAACTCATGAAACAGCTTGAGTTATATGAGAAAGGGGCAAGAAATATGTTTAACCATGTCATTACCACTTTGATCTTGAACAGGCGTCGCAGAAACCCCAGAAATTTCCTTGCCAGCCTGACCACCTTGATCATGTTTAACAGAAGAATCATTCTGAGCAGCCGGCTCAGAATTTATAGTAGGCAGTTATGAATGCTTCCCAATAATTTTAATAAAAAAAAGAAGTTTAGTTCATTTTGCCTATTCCATTCTCCTAGCATTTAGTTAGTACCTAACATGTTAAAATTTTAAGTTCAGTCATGGAGAATGATGGCAAAGAGTCGTATAAGGATGGTGATCAATCTGAAAATTTAAGTGTTGAGTATGAGTGCAGTTCCGATGAAAGTGATGATATGGTGGATGTAAGTATAGATGAAGCAGAGGCAGATATAATTAATGCTGGTGGTTTGGAAAAGTTGATAACTGATTTGACCATCGAAGACATATGGGGACTGGTGTTTGATACAGAATCTCAAGTTTGTGAATTTTATGCCAAGTATGCCAAGTGCTATGGATTTGTGTCCCGAAAAGACTTGAAGACGGTGGATGCTAATGGCAACATTAATACAAGACAGTTGGTTTGCAATAAAGCAGGAGAAAGACATTGGAAGCACCTTAAAAGGGACAATCGGCAAAGGGAACATAGGGCAATTACTCGTGTCAACTGCAGGGCGAGGATTCGGTTCATTCGTCACTATAGAACGGGTAAGTGGAAAGTCAGTGTATTTGAGAGTGAACACAATCATCCACTGTGTCCACCTAAGTTCAGACATCTTATTGCCGCGAATCGTGGGCTTGATGAGGCCGATAAAACACAAGCAGACAGCTTGCGAGCATGTGGTGTTAAAACTTGCCACATAATGGGTTACATGGTTTCCCAAAAAGGTGGATATGATAAAGTGGGTTTTACTAGCAAAGACTTACATAACCACATTAGTAAGACTAGGCGTGGCAAAGTGAAA
>NC_029777.3:14208639-14290406 GCF_000817695.3 Arachis duranensis
TGAATATGCTTGTTGAAATTGTTAAGCTGAATATCCTTGCTGACTTGTAAGTTGTAAATTTGTTGTTTTGTTGATTTGTACTGGAAATATGAAACTATTTTTAGTATTTTATATTTTTTATTCATGTGAAATCGATTTTACCGGTTCAACCAGCGGTTTATCAGTTGAATCAATAAACCAGTGAACCAGTAACCAGACCAGTTCGATCACCGGTCCGGTTCTTACAACTATGGCTGGAACTAACCCTGAATCACCAAACACCAATTGAAGCCACTCATATCTCACGCAGCCTCCGCGTCCAGCACCCACAATCCTCTCCTCTCTTCGAATTCTAACAACAGCCACCACCCACCATCCCACTTCAGAGCTCGAACTCATTGCCGAATACTCAAATGCTGAAGATGAACCAATGGTATTAATATAATGCCTTGCTTAAGGATATACTTTATGCTTACCTATTATTTTAGTGTCTTTCGCAGAACTATTAAATAATGCTATATTTTGAGCAATTTTTAAAATTTTTTTTAGCAGGTTGAAGAATGTGATGCCAATAAACGGACTCCCTCTCAGAACACAAAATCAGTAGAAAATACACCCGTGCACAATAAAAATAATTTTAAAGTAAGCACTTGTCCATGTTATACCATCTATCAAATTTATTGTCATTTCAATTCAAATTTGCAACATATTATTCTCGTAGTGCTTATATTATTTCTTATTATTCTGTTACAAAAAATTCAAGGGTTATGGAAGCAAGAAGTCTGTATCTAAATTGACAGAGACACCGAAGATTAGAGCAAATGGCAAAAAAAATCGACAGAAGGTAACATTTTGCATATCTAATAATTTATATTAGATAATTCAAGAAGGAAAATTAAAGTATTAGTTTGAATTTAAATTATATTAATCCAATACCATAAGTGCAACCGAGAGTTTAATGGCGAGTGAGACAAACACTTTGCATAAATTCTGTATTGTAATTATTTAAAAATTGTGATTTATGTTTAGACCGAAGAAATCAGTCTAAGTGAAGAGACATTAAAAGCTAAGACCAACACATCAGGAATAGAAGCGACCGAAGTTCCAGATGCAGCCACAACCAAGATACCAGGATTGCCACAATATCCTATGCATCATTATCCAGTGGTCCTTCCTTATCAACCTTATGGTGGAGTCCTCCCTATTCCTTTTCATCCTGTTCCAAATGGCATGGCGTACTTCAACCAATATCCTTCTACTGCCGGAATTACATCATATCCTCAGTTTTCGCATGTCTCGTCGTATTCTAGTGGACCCCGTGATAGCAATACATGGTCTGGACTTTTGAATGATGTCATCAACAACAAAAAGCCATAGAGTTATAATCTATATATTATATTTTTAATTTATGCAATTTGAAGTTCCAATTGAGTTATTTACTTATCAAATTCTCTGCTAGCTTCATGTCAAAGAAAGCTCTATAGCAGTTCTATGCAGTTATTGAGAGAAATAACTGCCAAGAAGTTAAATATTTTGGTTAACAAAATTAGATTTCTTGCCACTTTCTCATATAACTCAAGCTGTTTCATGAGTTGTAAAGATTCTTTAAATGATTAAGGCTCAAATATTTATTTATCATCACATGACTTGTACTGGTTTAGGCTTATAAACAATGCTTGCCTGTTTCCTTGCATAAGAAGGTGATTGTGAATTTTCTGTCTGTATGCTGTTTATGTATCTTAATATGTTTTGGATTGGTTTTGACTTTAGAAAAGTCAAATAATGCGATTAATGTGACTGTGATGCTATTGATATGTTTCTTTTCATGGAGTTTTGCTTTGATGCATTACTTTAGTGTTTGTGAAATTCAGGGCATGGATTGAATCTATGTGTAGTTCGAACTAGCCCTACTTGAGCATTTCCTTTGGATGGTAAATGACTGGTTTTGTTTATCAGTTTATAAGAGTTTATCAATTAAAAATATTATCTGTTGGCATCACTTTTGGCGGTCCGGCAATACTCCGCTATAAGGATCGATTTAAAGAAGCTGTCTCAGATACACTACAAGCCTGGAAAATGGCAGTCTTGTGGTGAGTTTGCGTTGGACTTACGATAAAAACTGTGACTCTCACTTCTAAAGTTCTGCTTTGAAGTGAGACGATGCTTTCATTATTTTGCACTTAATCCATCTGATTCCACTTTTGAAGGTTTGTGAGAGATCTCTATCTGGTTCTGGGAGTGGCCCTAATGCAGTTGCTGCTGCTCAGTTTGTAAGGGCTGAAATGCTTCCTAGCGGCTATTTGATTCGACCATGTGAAGGTGGAGGGTCAATTATTCACATCGTAGACCACCTAAATCTTGAGGTATGACCGACTGCTTTACAATTTGGCATCTGTTTTTCACCTAGAAATTTTTTGATTGATTCTGTTTTTATTCATGTTCAAAGATATATGCTGCTACTTGTATTATATAGCATTTCTGCGTTGGTTATAAGTGAGGAAAGATTTGTGATGGGGAAAATTGGAAACTGTTCATCAATGGATTCTCTTTTGAGCTCATACCTAGGGCCAAATTTTAGATTTTGAAATTTGTACTTATAAATCTTTCACGGATTTACTAGTCTGACTTGACAGTGTGAAAGAATGAGCAAATTTAATGTTCCTCTGATGTCTTTCTTTTTACTTCCTCCATTTTATTTGGGTATGTCTACTAAATTATCTGTCTTTACATTCACAGGTGGCTGCTCTTGTTCCTAAAGGGGAGCTTGATGGTGAAATGGGGGATGCACACATGGCAATGCAGGCTAGGTTGATGAGCCAGGCCCTTCGGAAATTAAGCCACTCCTTGTCAGTTTCTCCAATGTATATTGATTTTTATAAACCAGGTATGAGTTAAAACCCAGTAATTGCACTGGAATCAGCATTGTTCTGAGGGACTTGAGATTGATTTGGATTATTGCATCTTCTGCCATGAATGTTTGTCCTTTTGGCTTTTATTTACAGATTTTGGGAAGCCAGGTACTTGTCAAGGTTGTGAAGAACAAGCTTGCCCCTCCATTTAAAACTGCTGAGTTTGAGCTTCAATTTGGCGAGGGTATAAATAGAGAATGTGAGATCATAGACTTGAGTGTAAAACACAAAATCATCCTAAAGGCCGGTGCTATGTATTACTTCAATGATAAGAATTTCCGTGGTAGGGATGCTTTTAAGAGTTTCCTGGCCGAGAATCATAGTGCATTTGAAGAACTTCAAATGAAACACAGGGAGAAGCTTCTTGATGATACCGAGGTGGAAAAGGTACAAGATTCAGATGTGACTAGTGATGTCAAAGAAGAAATTACAACAACACTCGAGTCTACCGATGAAGAATCCTCAGCTGCTGTCGAAGCTTGATCTTATGAATTATGGCGCACTCGAGCAACCATGTCGACCAATGTGATTTATGTATGATGTAGCTTGACGAATCGGAAGCAAAAAATGTTCAACTCAAATCAACAAGGCTCATAGAAATGATGTATATGCCTAAAATCCTTGTCGGTTGGTTTGGGATCACATCATTCTTGGGGTCAAACATTGTAAGTTTTGCACATTTCCCTTGTAAATTGAACCTTTTTGGGGTAGTTGTCATACTATATAGGCCGAGTCATATGGCACATTATAATACAGTGATTATCTATGGAGGATGATATGAACTCATACCGTGCCCCTTGGGAACTACCAGGGGAGCTGTTGGTGGTCTGGAATCAAGGTGCTTCCACCTCTATACTGGGGATCCTATCTTTGATTATCTATCATAAATATCAAAAAGGGTGTTTTTGTAGTTTCATCTTTTTGTGATTACAACCTTTAGCTCAGTTCAGTTGAACAATAGATGAAAATAATGTAATGTTGCTGCTCTATGTTGAGCTTCCTTATCTGACTCTGACTTATGAAAATACTGTTAGTGTTCTTTTTAAAGGAGACAACCTATATACTTTTTGGTTGAAATACATATAGTTATAGTTCAGATAATTAGTAAATCTGTTAAGAACTAACAATTTTCTTAAATTATCATTCAGATACAACAAAAGCCAAAAATAAAATTAGTCAACAAATGAGATGCAATAACTTTCTTTCATTCATCTAAAATTTTTACACTTTCAAAGGAATAATATAAGGAAGAGAGCAAAATGGACAATCTTCAAAACAAAAAGAAAGAGCATTCTTTACAAAATTTGTCTCAACAAATCTATGTCAGTCTCTATGAGCAAAATTTACTGCCCACTTAATCTATGTCAGAGTCTATATATGCTTCTCAGAGTCTCTAATACATATTGGTTCATTTAATCTATGTATGTAACACCTCTGCACTTCTCAGAGTAACAGCCATGGCAAGTTTATAACTATTTCTCTGACGCCGTACATCCGATGGCTCTATTTGTAGAAGAATATGGGAAACACAAGCTGGCCCTTTTCCTTCTGACACTCGAGGATATTGGCACCTTCATCTAGACACCACACTGAAGCTGCATATATAGTTCTTAGAGAAAACGCAAATTAATAACCCAACGTGAAGAATAAAAGCTAATTTATGACGATAAATTATTTGAACAAAACTAAACTGACCATTGACCAGGTACAGTGTCAACTCATTGCATGTTTCCTAGCCAGAGCTGTCATATTGGCAACAAAAGGAGACAAAGATCCTGAAAGCTCCATACTTGTCAAATACCAGCAACTAGCAATTCATACCATAACAAGATGTACTCAATTAGACTCAAATAAATTAAAAACAAGAGCAACAATCAGCAAAAATAAAAACCAGCAAAAACACAACAACAAATAAAATATTTTAAAATAAAATAATTTATAAATAAAAAATTCATAATAAACATAAATATAATAAATAAACTCTTTTATTTTTTAACCTAATGCAGAAAATCTTGTATTGTTTTGTCAAAGTTGTGTGCAATGCAATGAAAACTACTGCTAGAAGAAAATCAGCAATATGTGCTTTTAAGTAGCAGAAATGCTATATAATACAAGTAGAAGCATGTATCTTTGAACATGAATAAAAACAGAATCAATCAAAAAATTTCTAGTGCTGATGAATCTTTTTATAAGAAGGCTATTTTGAGTTATTACCATAACTAAGTAGAACTAAATGATAATACTGGCTAAAATCACATTCTATTGGTGAAAATTTTCTAGTTCTTATACTGATTTGGCAAATCCTATAATAGATAAGGACTTAAGTGCAGCCACCACTACGGGTGCTGCATACTTACACTGTCAACAACAATTACGTCAACTGAACCACTACGGATTAAGGTATCCACAAGACTAAGTGCTTGTTCACCACAATCTGGTTGTGAAAGTGTTAAGTATCTAAGAAAATTGGGAAACCACACCTTAAAGCTAGCTGTTAAGGAAGAAGAACCACTCTCCTTATGTACAACATCAAGCATCCCATACTACTCGATGTGGGACTTTGAGCACCCATAATACCCAAGTCCCTAACAGAAAGCAACAAGTTTTCAGTATTCACACCAATGGATTCTGCAAGTGCCTTATCGAGAGCATGCTCAGCATCAACAAATACACAGTAGCCTGCATGAAATGAAGATATGAATGCCAGCATAAACTAACTACAAAATCCTTAACATAGATTCCTTACAAATACATCATAGTAGTAAACAGACAGCCCTTCTTACTTATCTTCAGTATTATGATGTTATTAATTGTGGTAACTTCATTTTTATGATCAAAATAGCATAAATTAAGCCTGAAATGTTGATATAGCCCACCAAGATACTTGTAGTACAAATTTCAAACACGCCTAATAATTTCGTAAAACAGATGATGTATCCATGATTAGAAAACTAATACATACTAAAAACAATAATTTTTTTTCCTACTCAGACTTGTACAAAATTATAATAAAAAATCTACACGAGCATTGTCCCCCAAATTTGAGAAGCACAACATAAAGGTGGAAAGGTTAAGACATGCTTGCATACCATTTCATCCTTAAAGATATTGAGGCATATCTTCCTGTTAATATAGTGGTTGGGCAAACATAACTGCTCTTAAAGTCACATTTTGTATTACCCATTATGCCCTTAATTAACAACCCCCAAACCTAACAGCAAACACACTTGTGCTTGTCTGCTTGTCATATATCTTCACTGAATTCAACAATAATACTGAAGTCACTGGTTGGAGGGTGTAAAATTTCAATATAATCCTCAACCAATCTGTCCAATCAATAATAATTTTGAAAAAAAAAAGACAGCTTCAAATAATTATAGATGATTTTGCACTAATTAAAAATTTTAATAGCATTCTAAAAGGAAATTAATGTACAAGCAGCGACATGGAAATTTTAATAGCAGAAGGATTTAACTTTGCTAGTAAAAATCGCGCCTGCAAAAATAATTAACATGCACATGAAATCGAACATATCGAGTTACTGACAATGTCTTATGTACCAAGTTGAACTTGATACATAATGTAGTAAGGTAATTTAATGGCGTAGATTTGAACCACGAGAGAGTGGCATCTGCCATCATTCAAATCTATACCATTTGGTCATTATAGTAATATTAGCATTGTCCTGGAGTTATTCACATCCAAATCCAAGTTCATCAGTGATAAAGATAAATGCGGTGACATTCATAAGCTATTTCAAAACAGGATGGTAATTGGTTTAGCAGCGAGGCACATACACCGAGAGATAAAGACTACACAACAAACAAGTGGAATGCAATTAGGAATGGTGGGTCACCTGGGAACCATGCTGATCGCAAACAACTAGGCGAGGTATGGGAAACCTTTCCTTTATTATCGACTCTGCATCATCATGAGGAGCTCGTAGTAACTGAGCAAATGCCTGCAAAATGTAGTGAATTTAATGGAAGGCATTCTGTACACAAATACAATGTCAAGAGCATCAATGATGCAGCTTTAAGCCAAAGACCTCAAAAGGACCATTTGAAGCCTACAAAGATCTAGAAAAGGGGTCCACCAACCTGCTTTGGTCCCTTTTTTTATTTCTTTTTTTTATCTATTTGGTTTGAGATTTGGCGAGGGCTGACAATTTTTTATACCTGAGATCTTAATAGGTCCAAATCTTTAGATGAAATAGCTTATTCTATCTACTTTCAGATGTTGCAAGCTTTAGTAGTTTAAAATTTGCATAAAATGTTGTCGAATATCTTGTGAGATGATGTCGGGTTTTATATGAAATCGAAAGGTGTCTCGTGCTCTAAGGTAAATTTTACTGTATAAGACATGATTTATACTACAGAACCAAAAATCCAACCTTCTAACAAGAACTCCAGTTGGGTGCTCTTCACCCAGCATTGCCAACTGATCCTGCCCAAACACTCTCTCACAACACACATCACTACTTTTAGCACTTTGAGTTCTATACATGGATCCATTCTCATTCATCAAGGTATAACCATCTCCATTGCTGAGAGTGCTGTTTTGGCAAGCAAAGAGTTCTTTATGGAGCTCAAGATCATTAACATGGACAAGAATGAAGCCAGAACCATCAATTCTAATGGTGGAATGAATGGTACGGTGAAACCAGTCTCTGGCATATAGATTGTGAGATTAGTGGAATGAATTTTATTCACTTCATCCGTGCACATTAAATCAAACACAGCCTTCTTCAATGAATTATCAGAATCATTAACAATGGAGTCATTCACAGTAAAAACAGTAAGATTCACACATTAATTAACACTTATTCAACAATTATTCAACCCATAACAAGTTCACAAATTAACTAACAACAATTATTCAATAATTGTTATAAAAAAAATTACCTAGAAGCTAGAAGCCCTAGAACAGAGCAGAGCAGATCCTGAGCAAGAGGGGGACAAGGGCACGACCGAAGGGATGACAGGTGGAACAGAGATAGCGCCGGCGACGATAGAACAGATCTGCTCGACAGAAAAAGGAGGCGAGCCCGGCGACGATGGAACCGAGCTGCGCGACGGTGCTTTCAAAGCTGAAACAATAGCTGCACGATGGTGCACGATACCGACGGTGGCTTCGAAGCTCGTTTCGGCGACGGCGGCGGCAGATGGACGGAGGTGAGGGAGTGAGATCGATGACGGAGAGAGGAAGGAGGAGCTCGAGGGTGATAGGAGGGATGGGTTCGCGCCGTTGTGTGGAGCTAAGGTTGCTGGGTTGGGTAATTGGCTAGGGCATTCCAACAAAACGACGGCGTTTTGCGTGCTACGCATACTGAGACGGATGAGAGAGATCCAGGAGCAGAGAGAAAGATAGAAAGAGAGGATAGGAAGAGGAGAGAAGAAGACGAAGAAGACTGAAAACTTTCAGATGTTTCTAATCCAGACGAAGAACAATTTTATTTTTTTATTTTTTTAATATGTTTAACACAGATGAAGAATAGTTTTGATTTTTAGTTTTTTTAATATGTTTTTGTTTTTTTGTTTTAATTATTTGAAATTATAAAATTAGGATTAATTAAATTTTAAAATCTGATTAATTTAAAAGGGTATTTTTGTCTAATCAACTAAAAAAAGGATATTTAAGTCTTTTCATTAAAATTAAAAAAAATTTATTTTTTATTTTTATTTAATTAAAAGGGTGTTTTAGTAAAAGTGATGATATATTATATATTTAAAAAATAAAAAATTAAATGCTGACGTGGAAAATAAATTCCACTTGTTTAATTGTTATTTGTCCACATTTTAAACGTATCGGTACGTATTAATTTATCATCGTACCGTAGCAATCACCTAATATAAAAGATAAATATTTTTATTAATGTCATATTACGTATCTAAATTAAATTCTTTTAAACATTAGCTCGAAAAGAAAATGTGCAAGTTTCATTGAACCTTAAACGCCTTGGCTATGTTGGTCGCTCTGCCTTCAAGGTTCTCGAAACTATTACTTCTTCTTCTAACTAACTAACTAACTTTGAGTTAACAGTTGGTACAGATACAGAAGCAGCACAAACTCATCAAGGCTGGCTCATCCGTACTGGAAGAAGCGTTTTTTGGAATTTAGTGTTTTAATTTGGGGAGTGGTGGAACAATGTAGAAGAAGCAACAGGAGGAGGATAAAGAAGACGTGGTTGTGGTTCCTGTTGGAGGATTCTAAGGCAATTATGGAGGGCGCTGTTTTTCATGAAAATTAATTACCTATGTAAAGTAATCAAATAGAAAAGATGTTTGATTCTTTATATGAAAGATAAAATATTTTTTCTAATCTTACGTAAAAATATCTTAAAATGATAATTGAGATATAAATGTATTAAATTATCTAATAATGTTTAATTGTTATTTTCACGTAATAAAATATTTTTAGCTAGATAAGTAATCTATGTATTAAAGAAAGTCATGCATGCATTACTTTTAAGTTTTCATTAAGTTTTGCATGAGCTAAGGGGTAGGGTAAGCCCTAATTAATATACGGGACTTGATAAGTGAGAAATATGTTGAGAAAGTAACTAGGGAAACAGTGCATTATATTGTAGTAGTAATATTCTCTTCTATAAATGAAAGAGTAAACTCTTTTTCATCTCTAACCATTTATGAAGAGGACTTGATGACTTCTGACTATTAGAAAATAATAATGCGGTTCTTATTTATTCTCTCTGTGTAATCGAAAGGACCCTGTAACAGTTCTTCCATAAAATATAACTGAAAAATTCTATGTATAACGGTAACTATCTGACGTGAATTCAAACAATTTGATGAGACAACTAGGTTCTTGCAAAATCATAAAAAACGTTGCCGTTTTGATGCAGGATAGAATCAGATTCTAACATACATTCCTCATTCTCTCACTGACATATCACACACTCTCACTTTTTGTTTTTATCTCACACAAAGAATTACCGTCAACCCTAGAGACGGTCAGACTTCCCGCCAGAAACAACGAAGAAGGAGAGCCAATGAGGATGAAGACGTGGCGTTTGCTGATGGAGGTGGTGACGTGTTGTTGACGGAGCTGCACTTCCATTCTTGGAGGTGAGTTTTTTCAACCGTTTGTAGATCACATCATTGTAGTCCTTCGTTTGTTTATTTGAAGCAAGTATTTTTTCTATGGACCACCATACAGTATAATATCTGTATTGTTTTACATTTATAAAGAACAGTCACTTTCACTAGAGTTGGATTATTAGTTCAAGTAAAAATTTTTTTATCTATTTTGGAAATATTAATGTCTGTTAATTATAATTTATTTGTGAATTATTGAGTAAAGTTTATATATTGCAGATGTCTGTTAAGATTATACTACTATTTCACCATGGGAGGTGATTTGAAAGAGACAAAAATAAAATGCTCTGCTACCTTGATGGTAAGGTGGAGAGATTTTTCAAATTGGACATTGACTTTGTTAATTTTAAGGATTTAGAGGACCTATTCAAAGGTTTAGGATATATAGAGTACAAGATCATGTATTGGCAAGACCCCACTGCCCCTTACCTAGAGGCTGGCCTCCACATATTGAAAGGTGACAAAGAAATTAACCATATATGTGATAATAAGACGGCGAATTTGGAAACTAATGAGTTGCATGTATATTTTGATCATCCTGTGAGCCAGTCAGTTGTGAATGAAGTAGGAGATGTTCTTGTAGAGTTAAATGATTCTTCCACTGATGATGGCTATGAGAGCGCTGAAGACGAGGCTTATAAGCCTCCCCCACCTGGTTATAAGACACTAAGCAGCAGTAGTAGTGAGGAGTTAAAGTCAAGGAACAGGCTCAGAAATAAGAGTAAGAAGGATATACCCAAAAAGAAGACAATGACACCTAAAAGGAAAAAAGCAACACCTAGAAAAAAAAACAATGACACCTGTGAAGGAAAAAAGCTAATGATGATGATGGCCTATCTCCTAAAATCAAGAAGAAGAAAAATAAAAAATATGTGGGGAGGACAAGAAGGCATATCTTGAAAAGGGATGGGCTATAAATGGGCCAAAGCAAGGCCAACATGCTGGAGAGGAATGTCCAAATTGAAATGATACTATGGGTGAGAATGAAAGGCCAAACAAAGTGCTTAAAGCAGGGGCCAATGATGAACCCATTGTGGAGGAGGTAGATTCTGATATTGACAAGTCATATCAGTATGAGTCAGAAGCATTTAACTCTCCAATTTCGTCTGATGAGGAGGACAGAAGGCCTAAATTTCATGAATTTGATGATGACACTGATAATGGTGAGGTGAATTTTGAAGTTGGAGAAATACTTGACACCATGACACAATTCAAGCAAGCATTGAACGACATGTTTGTTTTTGAAGGGAAAAAGTTAGAGTATATAAAAAATGAAAAGTATAGAGTGAGAGCAAATTGCGTGGAAGAGGGCTGTCCTTGGTTAATCCTAACTTCCTGGAACAGTCAGAAAATGTGTTTTCAAGTCAAAACATATGTTAAGGAGCACACATGTAGTAGAAATCTGACAAGTAATATGGCAAGTAGATCATGGGTCACAAGCAAGCTAGTGAAGAGGTTGGTCACACAGTCGCAGCTATCACCTAAGGAGGCATTAGAGCACATGAAAGATGACTATAATCTTCATATCCACTATAAAATGATCAGCAGAGCTTTGAAGGCAGCTAGAGAGGAGGTTATAGAAAATGAAAAGGAACAATTTGAAAAGGTTAGAGATTACTTGTCTGAGCTTCATAGGAGTAATCCAGGGTCAACAGCTATAGTGAATGTGATTCCCCAACTTGAATCACCACCTATGTTTGACAAGATATACATATCATTATATGCATACAAGCGTGGATTCAAGGCAGGATGTCGTCCTTTAATCAAGCTAGATGGCTGTCACCTGAAGGGTTACTTTGGTGGCCACCTCCTTTCAGCCGTTGCTCAAGATGCTAACAACCACTTCTTCATCATTGCTTATGCTGTGGTTGATAGTGAATGTACTGAAGCATGGAGGTAGCTCCTAACTCTCCTCCAGGAGGACCTAGGCTCATGCACTGAATTTGGCTGGAATTTTATTTCTGATCAGTAGAAGGTACGTTAATTATTAATATGTTAATTAATTTTGTGTTCATTTTATTAATGTGTTCATTAATGTGTTAATTATTGATCTGATGCCTGTCTGAATTATTAATCCAATGATTGCGTGTCTATTGTTTGGAAGGGATTGGAGGTTGCTCTTCAAGAAGTTATGCCAGGGGCGCATCACAGGAACTGTGTCGTCCACATCCGGAAAAATTTTGTTAAGCAATAAAAAGACAAACAATCTAAGGGTTTAGTATGGGAATGTGCAAGGAGTACAACAACTCCAAAATTTCATGCAAATATGGACAAGTTGAAATCAGTTAACCAGCCTGCGTGGGAGTATCTCTCCAGATTTCGTGAATCTGCATGGACTAAAGTCAATTCTCTTACTATCCGAAGGTTGATAACATCACCAACAATATGTGTGAGATTTGAAATGCAAAGATTATGGAGTATAGGAGCAAGTCGATATTGACAATGTGTGAGGATTTGCAGTGTTGTATAATAAAAAAAATGACTGGACATGAGAAAAGGTTAAGTAATTATCATGAAAAATTGGCTCCTGTGCAACAGCAAAGATTGGATGAATTTATTAAGCCTGAAAGTACCAAGTGGACTGGAGACAATGAACGAGTTATCTTTGAGGTTCAAAGACGGCAAAGCAAGCTTGGGGTGAATCTAAAAAAAAGACCTGCACTTGTAAAGTCCAATTTGTTGTTTTTATTAAGTACACATGTAATAATGTAATTTATTGCAGACATGTCATGTAAACATGCAGTTGCTGCAATCTCAAGGCTGCGAAAGCTTAACTTGAAGCCTGAAAATTTTGTGCATGAGTGGCTTACCATAGATGCCATGCATGCAACTTATGGTATTATTCAATCTGTAAATAGTGAGAAATTTTAGGAGACATCATATGCTCTTAGGCCAGTGGCACCTGCCATCAAGAGACCCCTTGGTCATCCTAAGAAGAGAAGAACTACTGATCTTGTGTCTGAGAGCCAACTAATAGGGAGAAGGTAAAGAAGGCCTTCAAGGTGATATGTAGTAAGTGCAGAGAAAAGGGTCACTATTACAAGACATGTAAGAGAGCTCCAAAGAATCCCAATTGGCAGACAAAGAAGAAGAAGGCAAGACATCCAAATGTACAGTACTTAGGCTAGTATTAAGAGTTATGGGAATTTAAATGCTTCATAGTGTGAGTATTGAAGGGGTTTATGTGTCTTGCAAATAGTTTAATGAGGGGTTTATGTGTACTAAATATCTTATTTTTGATTATAGGGTGATAACCAAGCTAATGTTGCACCTAAATCTGGTACTGCTCCCTCTGCGGTTATAGATCCTGTGGTAAGTTTATGACTAATTTGTGTTATCAAATTATGGTGTGACTTAAAATAGGTTAACCCTAACATTGTGCAAAAATTATAGGCTAAAGCAAGGAAGCATAAGAAGAAGTTACCAAAAAATATTACTTCAGTGACACTTTCATAAACAGGAGAAGAAATTTCATTATCACAATCTGCTCCTACTAATGAGGTAACAGTAGTGAAGAAGTTAACATTGTGACTAAAATTTTAGTATAATGTTCATTCTCTAATACACATTATCTTTGGTCAAAAAAATAGACTCAAGACATCAATGGACAAAGTGGTGAAAATGGCAATGGATCACTTGTACCAAACCCAGCTATACCTAGTCCAACTGCCCCAGCCCAACCACAACTGTAACCAACTATGTCTTGCAAAATATGATGAATGGTCCACAAATTTCTGCATCATTCAGGAAGAAACAGCTAATTCGTAAGCCATTAACACCTCAAGTTCATGGGCCGTTACTTCCACCCATTGTGGCCACAATCCAAGCCCCATTAACCCAACCAAAGATAGCTACAAGATCAACTAAGTCCATTAGCATTTCTCTTGAGACACAGACAGCAACTAGTGCGGGCACAGCAGCTAGGTTGTTCCAATTCATCTCAACACCAGGACTCAAACAAGGAATCAAGGAACCAAGTTTCAGAGCACCACCAAGCTTTAAAGAATTTGGCTCCACTGCACCCCCCTTTTAAAGATCCACGAAAAAAATGAAGACTAGATAGTTATGGCTAGTATTTTGAATAGTATTTTGTAACTTATATTTGAATGCAAATTAGCCTAGCATTGGTTTAGTATTTTGGAACTTCTAGTACTTGAACACTTTAGATTATCTGTTTTGTTTAGTTATCAAGGCACTGTATGTAATAGTATATAGGTGTTTTGCAACATTTTATATATTATGATATTTTGTATTTTAGGCTAAAGATTTTCATTACATACTAGATTTGGTTTATTCTTGATTGAATGAGATTGTATGAAAACATACTTCAAATAACAAAATACTGAAAAATTGTCACTTCAACTCAAAACAGTAAAAAATACTAGAAGACCAAATATCACAAAGTTACTTACAATTTAACTCAAAACAATCTTTTCATCATTGAAATTCAACAATTTTACATCACAGTCATCATCTTTAATGTGCATCTAGTTTATAACATCAACATCCAAAATAAGTTATAATTTTTTACATCCTACTAGGCTGAAGTGCTGTGAAAAAAAATTCAATAACAACAGCAATAAAAAATGTCATGATGATACATCTATTTTGTCTTGTGTATCTTCTTTCTTGAACTCCATCATATACCTTAATCTCCATCTCTTTAATTTTGTCCTCCAACTCCTTCAATCTACCATGAACTTTCATCTTTTGGACTTCCACCACTGTATAGCCCTTCTCAGTTATGAGCTCATCTAGCCACTTAAAATATTTGCAATGTGTTAAAGGAGTCTACAATTATGAACACTTATTTTTTAATCAACCTAATTGCAGAGAAGATTGTAAGATGGTGTAAACCCTAACGTACCTTGAAATAATTGCAACCAAAGAACAACCTATTTGAGTTATTTGATGTGGCGGATTCAAAGAGAATCACATAAGCTCTACAATAGCAGCTTAGATGTGTGAATTTCTTCCTTGTCATGCCAACATTGCCAAAGTTGTCGTTTGAAGAGCCCATCGACTTCTCTTTCCATGAACGTCGGATTGAACCTGATGAATGTTCTTTCGTGTTCATTACTAAAAAAGTGAGATTTAATATCTAGGATTCACATTAACATTTGGGATTGCTCTTACTAAGAGCTGGAATCAAAATTGTAGCATTTTTTATGACTGTGTACAGGAATTTTATCCTATCAACAACAATCAATTCACGTATAACAGTAACCGGTACAAGTAGGCTATTCCGGTTATTTTTCATCCGAAAACTGACAAGAGGATCCTTTTAATCACATAGAAATAATGAATAAGGACTGCGTTGTTATTTTCTAATAGTCAGGAGTCGCCATATTCATTTCATAAATTTGAAATAACTTACGAAATTTTTTTAAAAATTTGAAATTTAAAATTAGAGAATTTAAAATTTGAAATTTGATGTGAAATAATTGAATAAGATTTTTTAAATTTATTATTTCGTAAATAATTTTTATTTTTAACTCATTTGGACTAAATAAACAACTTATTGGACACATTATATAAATATCCTATTGGCTCTGTAGCAGGACTCAACAAACTCATTTCTAAATACCCAATTTAAAATTTTCTAAATTCATTTAAAAAATGTTGCTATTAAAGTGATTTGTCTCACTCTACATATTATTTGGAAAGTGGAAACTCTAAGTTGAGCATGGGCTCACCATGCATTTTGGCTAAAATCAGTACCTTTATATATGAATTATGATTCACCATCAATCATTTCGAAAATATTTAATAATTAAAAAAATAATAAAAAATAACTAACTTATTTTATTTAATACTTTTTTATTATTAAATATTTTTGTAACTATATAAACAGCAATTTTTTGTCAGTTTGGATGTTACTTAACACGAATAAAAAATAAATTTTGATGGATTAAATGGCTAAAGTATCTTATTGATGAACTAACGAAATTTTATGGTATAAATTAACAATATTGGTAAGACCACATGCGAATTCTTTAACACACTGGCGTTTCGTATTAATGTTCTACACCCATCATGTGGTCCCACCAAATATTAATGATATGTACTTCAATTCATTTAATTTGCCACGTAGATTTCATAATTAATTAACACACAATTTGTTTTAATAGTATTATGTTGTGTTATCAACTTATTATAGATGTTTATGATTGAGATTGAGCCCAGAACATACTAATAAGATGTGGATAAGATATGTTGAAAACTTGAAATCTTATAAAACTGTCGGTGAACTTTGCACTAAATAAATTATGAACAGAGGCGCTTTCTTCTCTTCTTTCAAGCAATCTCAGACTAATAAGAATAACGCGTCACATATGAGGTTTTTATTTAATATATAATATCATTAATGTGTCAATTCTGCCAGCTTTACATTATAATTTACAACTATCTATATATTTTTCTAGAATAAACAATTTAACCCTTTTTTCAATGATTGAGGTTTCCATGAATCTATTTTACTGTAAAGTTACTCTTAATTTGTAGATGATATTAAAAGTATTTTTTTTCAAAAATACATAATTCAAGGATTATATTATTAAGAGTAATAAGGAGTAGATGGATGAACCAGATTTTATGCTATTCCTTGAAGTAAAACCGGGGCATGGTGAGGCACCTAGTTTTCAGGATGTGTCTAGTTAGATTTTACTTTCTAGAGATTAGAGAAATGAAAAAATTATAGATAGATAATAAAAATGTTAAATAACGTGAACAATAAATATTATAAAAATTTAATTTAATAGGTATGTCAATGATTGATTACGTTGATTTTTGATTAAATGGTTATTTTTTTATTCAGTTTAATTATGTACAGTTAATATTAATTGAATGTTCAATTTACTAAATGTCTAAATGAAGATAATTTGAAAATAAAATATTTTTTTATTTTATTAGATTAATTCTAAAATTTATTATTCACAAAAATTATTATCTACCTAACAAAATCTAAAATAAAATACTAATAAAGTAACATGGCTGCCTTCTTTGACGTCCTTTTTTACATCTCATTCAAATCCATTAATTAAACTTACGTGTATAACAGCAGCGTAATCCTCCAGGATATATATACATATATATAGACTAAATATTATTTTTTATTTTATTTAAGAATAAAAATTCAAATACAGTAAAATATATAATTAAAANATATTGATAATATTATAAAAAAAATTAATAACTAATATTTTTAAGCCAATTTTTATTTTCCTTTCATCGTTCACAAAGTTAAGTTGGTTTCTTTGTTTTTTATTGTATAAATTAATCATTGGCTACAAAATTATTAGTGATATATATCACGCTATTTATTATATACTTACTCTTTGTTTATTTATTGTTGAGAACATTCAACTTCCATATATATAAATTCTAAGAGATATAGTTAATTACTTAATTTATAGTATGCAAGCCAAGAAATTTTCTAAAGTTAGGTACAATAGGGCTGCTTTCTTTGACGTCGAGGTATGTCTCTTTACATGCATACACGATATACCTGCTTTTTAATCCAAACCTAAATCGTGCACACTGCATTCATCACTAACATGTATGAACATAGCAATCAAACCAGAGAAAATTTTGATCATTCTTGGTTCAATATATAACACAAAAAGTCAACCTATATTTATTTTGAATATATTTGTTAAGATTGTGATATTGTTTTTTCCCTAGCCATATTATTTTACGTAACTTTTCATCATTCAACATAACATTTTGTTTGCATAAACTATGTAGTTTTTCGTACTAGCTAGTCACATATATCTTGTTATATACACCAAAATAATAGTGATATTTGATAGATATTTCAATATTGGAAAATTTCATACATTCACGTAAATGCACTATGTACACATATGATTGACATGACACATTAATTGTGATATGTCAAACTCAAAACGTAGTCAAAGATGGCAAGATCAAGAGTTTCTAGTAGTCAACGAAGGCAACTCTCATCTTTATCAATTATCATCCACTTTATTCTCAAACTCTCGTATGTTTATCCTTATTTTTATTTTATATATATCAAGCCAGTTGTATGGTCTTGTACGTTCTTGACAAACATTTATAAAATAAAAAATAAAATATATATAACCATTTATAGAAATATATGTATTTACCTATATAAAATTTGATAAAATATAAAATTAAAGTAATAGGTGCTTAAACTTAGAATCTTACTATATAAATAGAGGCAGTGGTTTTGCAATATGAATCGCAGCACACCACAAGTTAACCAACTCCGTCAGCATGGCACAAAAACTCTTGGCAGCTTTCCTCCTCCTCCTCTTCTCCTTCGCCATCACCGTCTCTTCAGCTCAGAAATCATTCAGACCAAAAGCATTGGTCATCCCAATCAAGAAGGACACTTCCACAAACCAGTACCTCACAACAATCCGGCAGCGCACCCCTCTCGTCCCCGTCTCCCTCGTCCTTGACCTCGGCGGCCAGTTCCTCTGGGTCGACTGCGACAAAAACTACGTCTCCTCCACCTACCGCCCCGCCCGCTGCGGCTCCGCCCAGTGCTCCCTCGCCGGCTCCACCTCCTGCGGCACCTGCAACGCCCCTCCCCGCCCAGGATGCAACAACAACACCTGCGGCCTCATACCGGACAACACCATCACCCACACCGCCACCGGCGGCGAGCTCGCCGAAGACGCCGTGTCCGTACAGTCCACTAACGGCTTCAATCCTGGCCAAAACGTCACCGTTTCGCGCTTCCTCTTCTCCTGCGCACCCACTTTCCTCCTCAAAGGCCTCGCTAGCGGCGTCTCCGGAATGGCGGGTCTCGGAAGGACGAAAATCGCACTTCCCACGCAGTTCGCCTCCGCTTTCAGCTTCGCCAGAAAATTTGCCGTTTGCTTATCATCAAACGGCGTCGTTTTCTTCGGAGATGGACCGTACGGTTTCCTCCCGAACGTTGAGTACGATTCGAAATCTCTAACCTACACACCTCTCTTCATCAACCCCGTGAGCACCGCCTCCGCTTACTCCCAAGGAGAACCCTCCGCTGAGTACTTCATCGGCGTGAGTTCCATTAAAGTTGACCAAAATGTGGTCAAAGTCAAATCCAGCTTGTTGACCATCAACAAGACCAGCGGCGTGGGTGGAACGAAGATCAGCACTGTAAACCCTTACACGGTTCTAGAAGATTCGATCTTCAACGCCTTGGTTAAGTCCTTCGTGAATGCCTCGGCTGCAAGGAACATAACAAGGGTGGCTTCGGTGAAGCCGTTCGGAGCATGCTTCAGCACGGAGAACGTGTTCAGCACGCGCTTGGGGTACGCGGTTCCAACAATCGAGCTCGTTCTTGAAAACGCGAAATTGAGTTGGAGCATATTCGGTGCTAACTCGGTGGTTCAAGTGAGTGATAAAGTGATATGTCTTGGGTTCGTGAACGGTGGGAAGAACCCTACAACCTCCATCGTGATCGGAGGGTATCAGTTAGAGAACAATCTTTTGCAGTTCGATCTGGCTGCTTCCAGATTGGGATTCAGCTCTTTGCTCTTCGGAAGACAAACCACGTGTTCCAACTTCAATTTCACCTCCACCGCTTAATTAATTGAAGAATTGAATTATGTGCTGTGATTCTTATTCTTCAGAATAAAGGGCCATGTCATGTGGGGCCACACTTTTTGTTTTTTTGTGGGAGTAGCTTGTGCGGCTTCTGATGTACGTGTAATAATAGTATAATACTCATACACCATTTGTGTTTGAATCATAATAAAGGAGTGATGATACGTACACTTTACTTGATGTCCATGGATATTTAGTTATTTACTTTCGCACAAAGTCTGTTAATAAAATAGTCAAGATATTTGTTAATGAAAAATTATATGTATACACACTATTGTTTTTTCTTATCGTATAAAGGATTAATTTTTTATTAATTATTTTTTTAATATTAAAAATAAAAAATTAAAAGAGATGTTTGGTTATATAATAAGGCTAAAAAAGAAAATTATTTATTAAATTTTGTTAGGCAAACAATAATTTTTGTACATAATATAAATAATACTCTAAAATTGATCTAATAAAATAAAAAAATATTTCACTCCTAAATTATCTCTTAAACTCTAACATTAAGATAATTATTTATACACCTAATAAATTAAATATCTAACATATTTATTATTTACATTATTTAATATTTTTATTATTTACTTATATTTTTCCCCATTAATAATGGTATGTACTATACGTTGTCTCATCGAATATTTTTTTACATTAATAATATTTTATCTGCATAAATTTAAATATAAAAAAGTAATTGAAAAAATGAAAGAAAACCAATTTAATGAAATACTTATTATAGATTAGTTAATACTAGTGGGATAATGGAAAGAAATTTGAGTAGGTATATATAATTTTGGTCTAACAAAAAAATATATATAAACTGAATGTTTTTAAATAGAACCGTGCAAGTCAGATGGGTTCTGCTCGTAAGACTAAGCCCATGACAAAAATATATATTTGCCACGTTTGCTTAATAACTTTACTGTCATTAACAATGTCAAACTCAAATTCAAACACTTTCTTCTACTACACGTGTAAGCTATATCTATCCCTGTTGTTTTCTTTACAGGGAATGTGGAATTCATGAAATGGTGCCTTGCCATAACATGGGGAAGGATTCAGGTGAATTTTGTGTCTTGCATGCATGCTCAACTAACACTCCTAACTACCAATTAAATACAGGGATCTCCCTCCACTACTCTCCTATAAATACAACACACAATCCCACACTTTTTCTCATCCATCCTCATCACATCATCACATACATTATTTTACTCTCTTCATCTCATTGTTCTTTTTTGTTGTAAGCAAATTTAAGATGGATACCAAAATGTTTGTGTTGATGTGCTTCTTCTCCTCTCTGTTTTTCACCTATGCTGCGGCTACTAATAATAAGCCATTCCAATCTCATGATGCAACACAAGGTAAATAACATAGGAAAATTTTTTAATGTATCTGAAACATGTGTTTTAATAATTTTAATCATTAATTTTAATTAGGTAAACTCTTAAAAATCAACTATAGTATAAGCCGACTCAATTAATTTTTCTTTATTTTTAATTTTGAAATTTCAGAAAATAGAAGTAATAAAAAGTTATTTTATTTTTTTGAATTATACTATGTGTATACCAAAGTCAGCCGCCAATATAAAATATATATTAAAAATAAATTAAAACACACATATATTTATACATAATATATTGTTAGTTGATTTTAGTATATAAATAATATTTTTGTATTTTTTTATGTAACTAGCATATTTTTTAACTAATTAACTATAATTTCACTGTACTCTTCCTTTCACACATAGCACATCGCATTATATATTCTGTGTAAAATGTGAATATTTCATTCTTTTAGTGTTTATATATGCAGGAATAAGCACATCAAAAGTACTAGAAATAATACCTGAAACTGGATATTATTATGTGTTGGGAGAAGGATCTTCATCACTCAGCAAATGCGATACGTATTGCCTGATTGGGATCATTAAATATTGTTGCGATTCTTACTCCCTGCCACGTAAGATGGCAAAATATGCATAGATCATGGAACAACTATGAAATATAATAAAGCACATCACTATGTTATTATGATGTGTGTATTATATTTTATTATGTGTCTGCTTAGCTTCAATAATCCATCTTCTATATATGTACCACCATGAATGCATGTACCTCCCAATTTCTATATTGTAATGTGCGTGCCACTTATAATTATTATGAATGTCACATGCTTGAATTTATCAATATCGATCGTATGCTAATTTCCTCCACAACTTCTATAGAATCATTTGCTTATGCAAATCATAACACTTATCCATCAATTAATTCCATTAAAAAAAAATTCCCTCACTTTTATAATTAAATGTGTACTATATAGATGAACTTTAACATAATTAAGGCCATTATGGATGATGAAGCTAAGGAAAGGTAAGGAACAAAATATAGAGATGGATATTGGTAGTGAAAATAAAAAAGAAAAAAATAAAGAAAGAAAGAAGAGGAATTATAGGTGAAAACTCATGTGAAGTTATTTTTATGTGAAGTTGTTAGTTTATACCATTAGATAATAATTTAGTCAAATATATTAAATTATCTAGTACTTTTTAATTAACAACTTTACAAAGACAACTGCATGTGAGTTTTCACCAAAATTAATAGTTGATGAGTTGATGAGTTCAGTTAGTTGTAACTACTTTCTTAACTAACTCACATTTTATCCATATCCAGTTACCGTGTATATATATATATATATTGTTAAGCAATTCTACAAAACCAGCACAATTTACTCTTTTTGACCAGTATTATTAAGAAAAAAAATTCTAAATACACTAATAAATATGTGTGCTAGCTAAAATTACTAGTTAATATAAATAAAAATTATTCTCCTAAATATTTTCTTTCTATATTGTTCTACTAGCTTTTCTTATAGCTTTAAATTTAATTAGGGACTTGAATAAACTGAATAAAACTAGAAGTAGGACTTATGAAGTAAAATAAAGGAAAGGTATGGCTACTATAAATCTTCCGTTTTAATTTTCTTCTTTAGGTTCTTAGTTCTAAACTCTCATATAAATAGACGACAAAAAATATGGATATCACAAGTTAGTGCCTTAGTGCCCTAACACGTATATATAAAATTACAAATACAATGATTTGTTTCCTTTAATTTTTCCATTTGCTTCTCTTGCTACAATCCTTTTCTTTTTCCTATTTGTATATATAGGGTTGTCTACACCCGAAATGAATTAGTCTGGAGAATTAATATGATTCAAATAAATTAATTAAGGATCATAAGATAAGATCCCTTTGAAGAAGATGATGAAATTTCACAAGAATAACGATTGAGATGAGAAGAAAGATTAGAGTGCAAGAAAGCGAGTCTTTGTAATACCATACATTATTTTTCATCTATCAATACATTGTACATATGATTATATATACAATACTCAATCCTACTAAAAATATAATCTTTCATTAAAAGATCAGAATAACAAAGACGATGAGAACAAGAATATATTGAAGATCAAATTACTTTACACCAAGGGTATGACGAGTCTTTTGTCCTACAACTCTTGTAAAATTTAACCAAACTACAAATCAACTTGGATTGATTTAGTAGCTAGTTCAAATAAATATTAAATCTTCGAATTTTATTTTATACATACAATAATTTATTTATTAATGACAAATTTTTAAATAAAATTTTGATTTATAATAAATTAATTTTTAGTTTGTTAATTAAGCTGAAAATACAATAAAAAAAAGAAAAAAAAAAACAAACCACCAATATTTTTCTATCTCTTCAAATTGATATATACGGTTGCATCTAGTTATATTAATTTTTGTAATTATTATTTAATATATTTTTTTTATGTTGGTCTTTATAGTTAATGTCAAAGTGATAAAACAAATTTGTTAGATAACTAATAAAGATCTAACTAACAATAAATCAATAAATATTATTTAATTGTATTTCATACTCATTAATTAGTGATTATTTAAATTTTATTTTATATAAAAAATAAAATTAATGATTATTAATTATAATTGTTTAAAGTTAGCTGATTAAAAGTTGTTTTCTCTATTTTTGGTGATGAAATCCGTACGTCTAGTTATATTAGGGACTACTTAATTAATGATGATTGATTCCATAGGCAGGTGATGGATTTTCTCTCATGCTCAACTAACAATCCTAACTACCAAATACAGAGAATATAATATAATCCCTCCACTACTATAAATAGAGCAGACATTCCCACAGTTTTTCTCATCTCACATATATACATTTGAATAGCCTGTGTTTATTAAAGATGAATAGCAAAGTGTTTGTGTTGATGCTGTGCTTGCTTTTCACCTACGCTGCGGCTACTAGTGCTAGTGATGCAACAAAAGTAGTGGAAATAATCCCTGCAACTGCAAGTGGATTGGGATCATCAGGATCAGAACTTGGCAAATGCGATACCTATTGCATTTTTTTCTTCGTTAAAGTTTGTTGCGATTCTTACTCCCTGCCACGTAAGATGGCAAGCTATGCATAGCTGCTCTATATCTATCTATCTATCTATCTATGCATCCATGAAATTATGAAATAAATAACTATAGAGTATATGTATACGTGCCTCTTATATATTGTTATCAATGTAACATGCTTCAATATCGTATTCTCATTTTCCTCTTTATGATTTACATGAACATCATACAAATTCATCGTATCAAGATTCAAATAGAATACGTGAATGAAAAATAAGGAATTATCAATCGTAAAAAATGATGCCAATATTATGCTAAATCATGGCCGTTGTTCATCGTCAAAAATACTATTCGTACATTAATATTAGCCACAAAAATTAATCACCAATGTATTTATACATAAATACATATGTGATTTAACTTATTTTTAACAACTATGTTCTGTGTATACCAAAATTAGTAACAAAAATTAGCTACAATATAAAATACATATTAGAATACAAAAATATACATGAAAAATAAATTAAATTATAAATATATTTTTGTACAAATAATATTTTTATATTTTTAACGTGTATTTATATTCCAACATATATTTTATACTAATAACTAACTTTAGTAGCTAATTTTAGTGTGCACGCACGTACCATAATCCATTGATCATTTATTAACATAATTTCTTTTCATGGTCCCAAATACACATTCAACTAATATAGTGTGAATGTGTGATAGTGTAGTACCAAGAAAAACAACACCCAAAAGTGATCAAAAGTACGACGTTGTCTTTTTGTTGGTCCTTTGATTTCTCTAGCTCTAACTGATTGTTCATAAGTAAGAGAAATCTAATTTCAATTTCTTTTCAACATGTACGTGTAGTACAATATAAGCAAGAGAAATTCATCACTCAAATTTATCTTTATTAAATGCTTATATATCAAATATACGCAAGAAAAATGTAATCTTATTTAACATATCTAGTATGATTTTTATCATGAAACAAGATCCATATATATGCAAAACTTCAACACCAACTCAAGTTTACTTAGATGTATAGAATTACACGTTAAAAGAACATGCATACAAAATAGTTCAACAAGGATTGAACTCGAGACTTATGTTATAAAAATTTTGATATTATGTCATGAAATTACTCTTTTCAAAACTTAAATTAATAAAAAAAGAACATATGAAATACTTGTATTTCTAACCATAGTAAATACAAATAAAATGCATTAAAGCTAAATAATCATTAGACTCCCACTACTAAATTAAAGACTTCATATAAAATTTCAAACTCTTCATATTTTATTTGTATATAAAGCGAGAAAAATATCAGTGAGAATGTCAAGTAACGATTTAATTATTATTGTTTTTGTAATTATATCATGTGTATGAGTTTTATTATATCTTAATTTAATTTAATGGTAATTAAAATGTTAAAAATATAATTATTGATATAATTTTTTTATTCGTTTAAATTTTAAAAAAAATTATGACATAATGTCAGAATTTATCTAATTTAATCTAATATTGTTTGATCATTCACCAAAAAATTTCTTACATGTAAAGATACTTTAAAAATATAACTATTTATATAATATTTTATATTAATTTAAATTTTTGAGAGACATGATTTTATGATATAAATTCTTATTTTTTCATTAAAAAAATTTAAAAGACAATAATATATATATATATATATAGTATGAAATAATAAAAAAGTATATATGGAGTCTCCCAAACTACCATGCAAGTTTCTCTCATGCTCAACTACCAATCCAAACTACCAAAGATAGATATACCAATGCACACATATATGTCTCCCTAGCTCTATTATATTGCTCCTATAAATAGAGCAGACATTCCCCAAGGTCTTCTCATCTTTCTCATCTCATACCTTTTACTATTTTAGCCTCTCTTTATATCAAATTAAAGATGAATTATACCATGAAAGCCTTTCTGTTCATGTGCTTATTTTTCACCTATGCTGTGGCTACTGATAATAAGCCATTTGAAGCTGGTGCAACTCAAGGTAATAATAATATAATATAATGAGAATTTCTTACATGCTGTAAAAATAAATGATAATTTTTTTTGTCTATTCTATATATATATATTCATATTGTGTTACATCAGTAATCATCTTAGAAGGAGAGAGGGGGTAAGTTAAGTAGATTTTTTATTTTTAAAAAATAAAAATGAGAGTCACATTGTTGATATATATTTCACAATATAAATAGAATAGAACAAAAAATTTTCATTTATTTTTACAGAAATTTTATAACATTGAAGTTAAATTCGTATAGAATATATATAATAAGAGCACCATTCAGTGTGACATATGTGAATATTTATTTTTCATAATGTATATGGAAGATGCAGGAAGCATAACAAAAGTGTTGGAATCAATCCCTAGTGGTGTAGCTTATTATGTGTTGGGGAAAGAAGAAGAGCTCGGCACATGCCATGAGTATTGCTGGTTAGGCCTCGTAATGTATTGTTGCGAATCTTACTCTCTTCCACGTAAGATCGCAAAATATGCATAGCTTTATACATCGATAATCTATGCATCGCGTGCACCAGCTTCTATATATATATAGGAGTTATGAAATAAAAGTATAGAGTATTTCTATACACCATGTTATGTGTACCTGTACGTCTTGATATCTTGTAATGTGCCACTTATTGTTATCAATGTCATGTATTTCAATTCCTAAATAAAATATAGGGTTTCAACCTGGCCCACCATTGCCTCTATGCTCTAGCTACATGGTTTTATTACTGAGTAATTATCCAAATAAGTCCAACAATTTTTGAAAAAAGACATTTTAATTTTTTAAAAAAATTAATATATAAATCAATTCTTAAAAGTTTACTCTAATAGCAAATCAGTTTTAATTTATTTTTTGATAGAATAATTATCTAAATCAATCTTTAAAGATTTTAAAAATAGACATTTTAATTCTAAAAAAATTAATAAACAAATTAATCTCTAATATTTTTCTCTGTTAGATATAACAATTTTCTGTCTAAAAAAATTATTAATATTATTATCGTTATTATTAATTGCATAATAATATTGTACTATAATTTTTTGTATTTTTTGGACAAAGTTAAAAATCTAATGAATAAATTTATTATTATTTTTGTCCAAAAATACAAAAAATATTAATAATATTAAGCAATTAACAATAATAATAATACACTCTTTTTCGTTAAAAACAAATAAGGTGAATAATGATACTTTGAAATTTAAATTAAAATATTTTTTTAATACAAACATGATTTTTAAAATACGACATCTTTTGATTATATTAAATACAAAATATCAAATGATTTCAACTTTAAATTTCTTTATAGGATAATCTCTAATAATTTTATTGATTATTATTATTATTATTATTTAGTGACTATATATATATTATAAATACATACATAAAAATCTATTGAATAAATTTATTATTATTTTATTTATTTTTTTAGACAGAAGACTGTTATGTCTAATAAAGAAGAGTAAAGTATTATTTTTGTTCCAACGTTTAGGATAAATCCTATTTGTGTCCTTAAGGTTTTAATCGTCCTATTTGTATCCCTAACGTTTGTAAAAGTGATTTAATGTTATCCTGTCGTCAATTACACATCATGAACGCTTTAGTTTGAGTTTTAAAAATCTCTTTTTGAAATTAGAATACAAATGTCTGGGATAGAATCGATGATTCACTCCAAAAAAATTGCTTATCAAAAGTTGAAACTAATTCCTATAACATTTACATAATTCACTTTTTTAGGGACATAATTGAATCTAAACACAAATAGTGGGTATAATATTAAAATCGAACACATCCAAATGAGACCTAATTGAGAATAAATACATCCAAATGAGAATAATTAAAAAATATAATATGATTTGTTAGTATAATTGATAGTAGGATAACATTGAATCACTTTTATAAACGTTAGAGATACAAATATGACAATTTAAATATTAGACACAAATAGGACTTACCCCAAATGTTGGGGACAAAAATAATACTTTACTCAATAGAGAAAAATGTTGGAGATTGATTTGTATACTAATTTTTCTTGGAGACTAAATGTCAATTTTTAATTTTTTTTTGGATTGATCTAAATAATTACTCTGTCAAAAAATAAACTGAGGACTGCCGGAGTAAAATCTTGAAAATTAATTTGTGTATTAATTTTTTGAGGATTAAAATGTCCGTTTTTAAAATCATCGAGACTGATTTGGGTAATTACTCTTTATTATTTATTAATTTTCTTCTAAAACATTAATGAATTGTTTTATTTTTCATGAAAAACACAACGCACACTAACATCAAAGTATATATATATATACAATCTAGTCAGTTTCCATTCAGTAAAATGTCTCCTTTCTCGTTCCATCTCCATCATGACTCATGAGTCCCTATTTATTTTTTCACTAGAAAAGTGGATATTCACATATATTCATAGATATTTAGTTTAATTTTTATTTAAAAAAAATTAACACATAATAAAATTCAATACAATTAAACTAAATATATATTCAACGTAATTAATATAGAGACACAAGATCTTCAATATGCAAATTAAAATAAAATGACATAAATTTGAATTCAATATATCTACAAATATTTTGATAGTCTCACCAAAACGGACAAAATCTTGATGTTTCACGATCTTAGGCACTTTTGGAGGTGCGATTTCTTAAAACAATATCAACATTTTTCAAGGAAACCTTTGAAGAGCTTTAATTTTTGTAGTAAAAACTGATCTAGCTAGATAGATATATATGTTTGCCATGACATTACTCGACTCTCTCAAGAAACGAACAATGGAGGAAAGCATTATAACGAATATAATAATACTAAAATATTCATAACAAAAACCACTTCTCTTTAAACAAAATTTATGATCACATGAGCAAAAAATAAAAAATAAAAAAGCCAACTCTTCATCTGTAGTGGAATTATTTTTATCAATTATCAACTCATAAAAAGCATTACTTCTGAGGGAAAAAATGATGGTACAAACTGACGAACACATCCCTATCTATACGAGGAGGAAAAGAATAATGAAGATAGACAAAATTGCTAATATACAACAGCTATCAAAACCTTAAAGCCCAAACAGAATCTTATAACCTAGATCTCTTGCCCCAACCAACAATGATGACTTTGGCAACCAAAAATGCACAGCTCCGCCAGCAGCACCTGGTTTAGCAGTCTTTTTTATCTTCAATAAAGTAGCAGTGGAATACTTAGCTTTGATTATTATAGTTACGTTGTTATCAGTTATCTGCGCCGCAACAAGACGGTGTTCTGGTGAGCCTTGATATCCCTTTGTATTCTGTCTGCATATAAGGGTAGGCTAATGATTCCATTGATCTCATTCAACAGCAACTCTTCGGTAATGTTATCCTTTATGCTTCGCATTACCTGTGCCATCAAATTAATTTTAAAAAGTAAACTTGTATTACATGTTCTTCACATTAACTAATTAAACCAAAACACAGGAGGATTAAGAGGAAATAAGAATAAACCTTTCTGTAGGTATTAATCTCATTCGGATTTGCTTTGTCAAATCTGATTCTCATACAGACCCAGTGACGCTCTGTGGCGTCCCAGTAGCACTCAATGATCTTCCCTGAATAGGAAGAAATATCTGATGCATCTGCAAATGGTTTAAGCAAAAAAGGGAAACAAATTATGGTTTGCTTTTGCAAATACCAATCTTAGATAAACTACTCAGATAACTGTATCAGAGTTTATAATTATGTTTTCCTAGACGGTATCAAATTATAGGCCAACAAACCTTTAAAAATAACTCTATTCCCTTCCATTAACTTCTTCCTTCCGCGTTCAAACAGATAAAGGAGGGGGCGATCACCTGCTCCAACCTGTAAAATAAGACGTCACAATATATTTGGATTGTAATGATGGGGACAATTTTTGGCAAAAATCAGTGCATCTTAACTTTACGAAAGGTATTTATACAACCTCACAGAGGAAGTCAACAGAGTTCATCTCGGGATATTTCCACTTCAAAAGACCTTCGTGTGTGCGAGGGACATATGGATCATCCCAACCCTGTAGAATCAAACATCAGTAAGAACAGAAAATTTGAGAAGAACAGCATCTACCCATCTTTATGAATTGATAGTATTTTGTTAGTTGGGCAATCTTCACTGATAAAAGGGTACACCTATATCTACATTACTCAGTAGCTAATAGTAATTTATATATTGAAGCAGGAAGAACTGAATAAAATGAACCGTGCATTGTTATAGCATCTATTCAATCAGAACCAATCTATGCTTGCAGGGTTTCAAACTTTTAGAGATAGTAATTATAACCTGGAACACCAGACCATCTGATTGATGCGAGAGTTGTGGAATAAATTTATGAAGGAGCTTTGAAACGGTAGAAAGTAACCAAAACCCCTTCCTCCTCACCTGAAACATAAGCACGACAATATAAAGTTGATCGCACTAGAAAATGCCCTTAAAGTAGAATAATAAGCATCACTATACATACGCTAAATGGCTCCAAGTCATATCTGTAATAAGGATTTGTACTCTTGGAAAGAGCCTCTCGTTCCATGTTACGAGGCTCAATTACTTCTTTCTCCAGCAATTTCCACCGTTCGTAGAATGGAAGCTGCAAGCGTTAACAAAAATGGTCAAGTCAAATTCTGCCAAGAAAATGCACAGAACTTATATGGGAACCAACCAGAGATCCAGGATATAAATTGTTTTATAAACATTCTTCCTATTTTTTCCTTTTCTGGCAGCAAATAATCATGCTCAGCCAGAAACTGAACATTGTTGATCAGCGTCCGACTGTATCACCGTTCTTGAATAAAACTTATTATATCACTATTTAGTTAATAAGATGCTGCTTCCATAATTATGCAACATTCTTTTCTGCATTTGTCTTGTGATGTCTATCTTGAACTAATTAAGGTTGCAAACTTTCACGCAAACCATGGCCCAAGAATCAGAACTAGTTACAAATTCAACAAGAAAGCTTACAGGAGCTCATTTTCATTGGGATTCTTAGGAGAATATACATAAATTCAGTGATAATACAAATACCCTATCTATAATATTTAATACGATCTATTTTGCGCCAACCACTACCAATAGACACTCAAAACCCCAAAATCAAACAAGAGTTAACTGGTATTTTCAATATTTCAGAATAGTAAAATGTATGGATGAACCAACCAAACTATAGGCACTACAATTGTCAACCAATAAATACCTCTGTCACTGAGACTTGATTAATTGCCATCAGATCATAAATGAGGTATCTTCTCTCTTGCTTATGCGTATGCGGATCCATGTCGATAATCATCTCCCCGTCAAGTAATGTATAGTGGTGATTCTTCTCAGGTGTACCCTTGAAATGGTTTCATTAAAAATGATTAAATAAAAGGAATGGATCTAAAAAATATGTATATCAAGATACTAACAGAAATAACAGCAAACAAAAATGCACATACCCCATTTGAGTATCTGCAAGGAAACCGCATGTTGATCTTTCGGAAGAGAAACTTTCTGTCGATCAGATAACATCCATCAAAAGTAATCAGCATCATGTAACGAGTTCCATCAGCTTTCCAAGTGGCATAGTAATACCGCTGTCTTAAGAGTTGTAGATTTTCACTGCAGAAAACAAGGTAACCTGATGTCGGTTGGCAAACAGAAGATAACAAACAAATTTATTAAAACTGTGTTCAACAGTGTTCCCTCCCTCCAACTCAACTGCACCATATGAATGTTTTCCAAATTTACTTAAAATATAAAATTGATCAAGGATTCACGTATACTAATAATAATAGTGATCCACATATTTTCATGATTATGATTACCCCTGAACTATAACTCAGTATAATAGAAATGAAAATCAATGATCAAATGTAGTTATATTAACCTGTTCAAAGAAACGGGGTGTGATCCAGGAAACTGCGGACGTCCTCTCCCCTGAAAAGAGATAACATCAAAGACAATTAGCCAAACATAATGCAATCAAATCATGATATAAAGTTATGTGTAAGACACTGACATTTCCAAATCACATAATTGTTTTAGCTGAACCTATTTTTTAATTTCCTCATAATTCAGGGATGCCAATCAAACTAAAGCAAAACCCATTAATTAAATAAGTATAGCATTCATATGAAATGATATTAAAATAGAGAAATATAGCAGCAGACATTAAGAAACTATTCTAAAGGAAACATTAAACTACAGATGCAAAATACAACGAAAGCCAATTCATGAACCGACCCCTGTGCCCAGTTTGAGCAGTTGATAACAAACTTCTTGCATTGTATGCAGCTGATATGAAGGAATGGAATCTCCCAAAATATCGTCATTAGTCAATGCTTCATTCCTCATGGTATTCTCCTAGAATAAAAAACCAAACGTAAGAAAAAGCCATATATACCTATAACTCCAAGCAAAAAGTTGAAGGTTTTTTCCCCAAAAGATTTCAACAAAGCAAACTAACTTAAGCAAGCATTCAAAACAAGATAAATAAAATGATATAAATTTGGGGAAGCAAAAGATTATAGTTATCAACTTAGCACAACCATTCAAACTTGTGGGAAGTTTACTTTCCAAGCATCTATCTATGGAATTCAACCTAAAGATGCACTACAAATAATAAAGTACAAGAAGGAGCATCTACTGATATACCTGCTGAGGAACATTTCCATGATTTTCTACAGCATGCACCTGCTGAGGAACATTTCCATAATTTTCTACAGCATCCTGCTGAGGCACATCTCTATAGTTGTCTACAGCTGGGACAGCAGCACCATCAAAATCTGTCTCACAAAGTCTTTTCCATTCTGGAGTCTGAGGACAAACAAGATCTTCAGGCTTCTTTTCACGATAAAACATATATAGGGCGTCAATGTAATCCTGCTTGTAAATTCCTGGGTAACGAGCCTGAGCAAATCTATTTATTGCCTGAGAGATACATACACACAAAAATATGCACAACACATCAATTATTGGAGTGAATCAGGTTTTTGAAACCAGCTTATAAACTTTCCTCAGATGTTTCTCACCTCAGTCACAGAAATGGATTCTGTGCGCACAAGAAAATGAACAATCATATAACCTGTACGGTTATGCCCATGTGTGCAATGTACTAGTATATATTTCTTTGTATTTGTTCTTCGGGAGCAAAAGTCCAGAACCTAAAAAGAATGTCTAACAGGTATAAATCATAAAACCTCAAGTGAGATATCAGGAACTGTTCACCATTCCTAGGCTACCAACAAGAGAATAATAGATTATCACACTCTGAGCAGTGATCAAAATACTGTATAAACGTAATGAGCATGAACATCACAGATAATACATATGCTACAAAATGGAAGCTACCTCGTCACAAAATTTTTTTACAGATTCATCATCAGGCACAGAATCTCTTCCCTTGCATCTTATCTGCCATAAGCAAAATAGAAGTTCAAAATTCCAAGTGCAACGAGCATTTATAAAACAGTTCCACAAAAGTTAATATACTACCTTAACATGACTAATCCCTTCTTTTGTCCAATCTGAAACTGGATAGTAACGGTTAGTATTTGTCAGATCAAGCACTAAACCAAGCTGCAAAATTACAGAGTAGACCATCATGAGGCTGGATTCAACAAAGGGACTGTAAAATAGAGAATACTCATAACATGTTATGTATGAAGCACAGTTTATTCAGAACAACATAAGATACTCTTAAATTGCTAAGCACTGCTATCTAATTCCCTCAACTGTTGATTCAGGAATTCAACAAATAATAAGTCTAGATAGCCCAAAATGATGGACCTTGTGCTTTTCCTATACTTACTTCTCTACCTAAAGCTCGTTGCTGAAGAATTGCTTGCTTGGGAGTATATTTCTGACCTAGGATGTTATCGTTGAAGGATTCACCGAGTGGGACCTTTGATGGTATTATGAATCCTAATTCTTGACCATGTGGTGGGCAGCCTAACCAACCTGCAATATAAGATCAACTTAAAAACTTCTAATTAACTAAATAAAAGAATATAACAATACAACCATGTTACTAGTGTGTTTGGTTCAGTTTCTTTAGTTATTTGGCTCTAGTAGAACAAGATCAATTCTTCCCTTTATTATCGATTCCGGAAAAGTAAAAAACTTATATTTTTGTCACAACAACTTTTAAGGCTCAAACATAAATCACTTTGCTTCAAAATCAATTCTAACTAAATACTGATAGAATTAATTCTACTCAGAAACACACTATAATCAAGGACACTAGAATATTATCTCAACATTTGAATCAGTATGTAAGGAATCACGTATCATGAAGTCAACAATGAAAAAGAGCTAACTTCAAAGTCGGGCATATATAACATTGAAACCACAAATAAAGATTCAAATAAAGAAAATATCTTCTTAGGCAAAGACAATGAGTATTTGAAAGCATGCAATCAACATCTCAAATATAACATTATTCAACATACACACAGTCATCTTCCATAGAATTCTGCTACATATAGGAAAAACAAATACACAACCTCTCAAAGCTAAAGGTTATTTGTAGCTTCATTTATTTGGAGGGATTGTTTAATTTGAAAAGTCAAATTCAAAACAGAAGCTTAAAGAAAAATGTAATGTAGCAATTCTTAAACTACGACGAGGTAAAGCACAATGCAACATCTCTGCAGCACGCAATATAGTCCTCAATATTTGATGATAAATCTCTGTAATGTGTTTAAATTTAAGAGAGGGTGAAGAAGAAGAACCTACCATGAGGAACCATGTTCCTATCGTAAGGTCTAGAGTTTGTATCGTACGGCCTCTGTTCTCTCCCCCAACGTTCCATTCCCGGGGGCTTCCTTTTCCAACCTCTTCGGCCCTCTTCACTATTCTGAAGCATAAAGAACTCACTATTAGAAGAAAAACAAACGAAGCATAGAAAGTTATGATAACAAAATGACAATTCATCAACAATCCAATGGTATACATAAGATTGCCAAGAGTAAAAAGGAGGTGACATTATAACAGGTGAAATATTTATGCTTAGCAATGAAAAAGTTCCACAAAAATTTACCACTTTGAAGTCCATTGATGAAAGTAAATAGCAAAAATCAACAAGCCAGAACAATTCCATTGACACATTAAAACAATTCTACTAAAAAAGAAAACTTATGTAAGCAAAAGCTATTGTGCGGTGAAGTTTTCATGCCGAAATGAAATTTGAATACCGTCATATATTAAATTGTGGAATGCCAGCTAAAGTCTGATGCATCTATGAAATTATAATCACAAAAACCGTGAAGAACACGCTGTGTTCGAATGCGGAGAAAGAATGAAATGGTTTTTAGTATAAAACAACAATTGACTTGGTTTTATTTCCGTTGATTGATTTCTCGTACTACTTACTACTCAAGATGCTTGTCAACCATGGAACTAGAATTGAGAAAGAGAATGAGGTCAAAAGTAAAAACGAAAAAGAAAAAACTTCAAAAATGAAAAGAGAAATAAAAGCAAATTGCGGTTTTGGAGAATGAAGAAGAATATTATAATATTATGTACCGCGTGGTAGCTCATAGGAGCTGAGGATTGATGAGAAGTGAGGAAGAATCGGAATTAGGGTTTTTGGTTGGGATTGGGGAGCAGTGAATCGATGTTTGAGAAGATGAGAGTTTGTTGCAGTTTTGAAGTTCGAAGATCTGCGGCTTTGCTTATGATTTAGGATATATCGGCGTCATCCCTCTTCGAGTAACCGACATTAACCCACTTTCCCTTTTTATTTTTATTCTTTTTATTAAATTTGCATAATATCTTCCTTTTATACGCTATCCATTTAAAATATTGAAAATTTATTTCTGCATAGACGAAAATAATTTTATACAAAATTAAATATATTACCAATTTTATTAATAGAAATGTTAAATATTAACAATTTATCATAAAGAATAAATAATTAAACATATGCCCCTCCCAATTTCTGAATTTTCAAATTTCATCTCTATTTAATATTTAATTTTTTTAATTATTTTGAGTCGTTCATATACAGCGATTGTCGTTTTGGAGCCCAAAACCACACTCGCCTCCTTTCAGCTTTCGTCTTCCTTCGGTCTCTGCCACTGCCACCACCATCACCATGAAGCTCGTTAGGTTTTTACTGTTTCTCTTTGTTTTCGTGCAATCTGAAGCTGGAAGCTCTCTGTGAATATTCGTGCAGGTTTCTCATGAAGTTGAACAACGAAACCGTTTCAATCGAGCTCAAGAACGGTACTATTGTCCACGGCACTATCACAGGTTCATCTTTTTTCTCCCAATGTAGTTCTTTGCCATTTTGGATTTTGTTGCTTCTTTTTGTTAAACCCTAGCTTGGTTTCATGATTCAACATTTCTGATTTAGCATTGCTGCTTTGTTAGTGCTTCATTCCATTTGCCAATTGCATATTGAAATGATGCTCATTGGTTTGGTTTCCCAACTGCTAAACCTAATGCAGTTCCTGAGTTCTAACTGGCATTACCAGAATTTTTGTGTTAGTTATTCCTTTATTGAAACTGGCAGCCATGTATGAATTAGGGTTTGTCAGTGGATATTGTCTCTTCCACTTGCATTCTGTATTCAATATCCAATTGATTCCATAGATGTCGTTCTCTCCAAGCAGGAGGCGGATTTTGTTGTTTATAATCTATTTCTTTTCAGTTTGAACTCTGAATTACACATTCTTCCTTAAGTGCTGGGTAGTTATGTTGTGATGTTATTTGTGATACCAGTACTAGCTCTGTCTCTTATTCATGGGCAATCTATCATCTCAGTAGGTTGGGAATTTTTTTCACTATTGGCCTAACATCTTTCAACTTATGATGTAACTAATATGTTTTGGAATCCCTATTTTGGTTTTCTCTGAAGTGGAGCAGAATAGAGGGTGATTTTTTGTTTCATGGAGTTGGTTGTATTTCCTCTAGTTCTTTGTATGCTTGACAGTTTTAAGCATATTTCAAATACTATCCCTTATGTCACATTGAAGTAGATCTTTGCATATAAACTTGCTATAGGCTAGGATTTAGTTTAAGCTACATAAGCATGAGACATCCAAGTTACAAATATTTAGATATTGTATTTTTTGTAGTGTTGAATTTTGGGGTGCCTGAAACATAGGTCTGAACACTATCATGCAATGTTTATAATTAGTGAGTGAACATCGTTTGTGAGAGTTGTAAGTCTACAATTGAGCAACACATTGCTAGTTTGCTACTTTCTTATTGTTCGAAAGTTGAACACTATCTAATTAAGCAATCATCACTTCACCTTTTATCTAGCAAATACATATTGGTCATGTCTTTCTATTTGATGTCTTTTAGCCTTTTTTCTGGGGGGATGGAGATGGAAAATACTTTGTTGTACTTGAACTGATCCTGGAAATTTGTTGCTATGCTACAGGTGTTGATATCAGTATGAATACACATTTGAAAACCGTTAAACTAACCCTGAAAGGGAAAAACCCAGTGACTCTGGATCATCTTAGTGTGAGAGGCAACAACATTCGTTATTACATCCTTCCAGACAGCTTGAATCTCGAGACTTTACTAGTTGAAGAGACTCCAAGAGTCAAGCCTAAGAAGCCAACTGCTGGTACTGTATATTCTTTTGTGGACACTGCCACATTTTTCCGAAGAAACTACTTGTGTTTAGGTTGCTTGCGTACTTGGGATTTCTGGTTCTCAAAGTTTTTATTTCATTTGCAGGGAAGCCGTTGGGGAGAGGAAGGGGAAGAGGACGCGGGCGTGGACGTGGTCGTGGCCGTTAAGTTTCATGTCGCAAGTTTTGTGGCATTGGTTGTATACCCTTTTGTAGGAAATTTTTTCTGGGCGATTTCAAAGACATCCAAGGAGTGTTATTATTCATTAGTCATGACTCTGTCAATGTTGCTATTTTCTTATCAGTTATTTCTAGTGTATAATTCCTTCCTGTAGGGTAATGCTGATTCCTCTCAACTGAAACATTCCTATATATGTAGCTTTGGGATAAGGTGAAGAAGTTAGAGGAATTAATGGGGATTCCCCTTGCCTCGTAGTCGTGGTGGTTGTGTTAATTTAAGACCTTATATACTTTGGACCTCAAACCTTACATTCTTTTAAGGGATTACCATGTGGATTAATCTTATGCCACATCAAATGAGGATACTTTCTGCATGTTAAGAAATGGATTACTTTAAAATGGTACAATCCTTAATGGCTAGAGTGGAAGCGACTTTGGTAGGAGCTAGCTATGATAATCTTCTAGTCTCAGAAGAGATATTAACGAACACTTTCTGGATAGCAAAAAGGACAAATAGGTTAGACCCAACTGAATCAATAGAGCTAAACTATGATAAATCATGGCTCGTTGAACGAATTAGGCTAGATTAGATAACTAGATCAAACCAAATTAGATTGAATCAAGTGACTAGATTAAACCAATTAGAATAATGATTGTGCAGGATTTACCTTTGACATTCAACATGATATGAAATTTATTTTATTGTTAAGCGAAGAAATGAAAGATTTCGTAAATTTGTATAAGAATTTGATAGTACATATAAATAAAAACATAGTACTCAAATTTCGAGACTTATTTGTTTCTATCTTATCATATCATCTACATTATTTGGATAGATTAATGGGATGTCCCGGCACCACAAATTAGTAAAGGGAGGATAAAAAAGACAAATAAGTTAACCATGGGTCAAAATGAATGAGTTAAGGGTATCAATGTTGTCGTATAGTGTAAGGAAGAATAGAGGAAAAGAACGAAGAAATGGGATGGGGAAATTGTGGCAGTGACTAATTTGAGACTAGAGACCAACCATCTCACACACGCAACCACCATAACAATCCCCCATCCCCCACACTCTTTGATACTACAAAAACACAAGGCACGTGGCACACTCAATCAAGAACAAGAACAAGAAGAAGATGGGAAAGGCGAAAGATGCGGTGGTTGTTGTTGGAGCCCTAGCGTTGGCGTGGGCCGCCATAGAGCTGGCCCTGAAGCCGTTCCTGAGCAAGGCCCGGTCCGACATAGACAAATCCGACCCGGCTCGAGACCCCGACGATGACGCCGTTCCTTCGGCCGAACCCAAACCCCTGGATCCCCCTGCTCCACCTGCACCTGACGCTTGAACCCAGGTGGTGTCTGCCTTATTTCCTTTTCCCTCTTTCGAATCTGTTATGTATTCTGGACAATCATCCAACTCTCTTTCTTCTTCTCTTTATTGGAACATTGGACTCACTAGGATGCAATGCAATTCCACCTTATTCCTATTGCTCTTTATTGAATTCTCTTATCTCATGTTCCAATCGCAGAATAATCGAATCAACTACTCAATCTTTTTTTGTCATCTTCTTAAATACGAAACCAATCATTGCCTTTATCATGAAAATCGTATTACTATTTGCTCCGATTACACAATCATTACAACAAACAGCAAGCAACTACGTTCATTTGTATCTCTTATTGTTAGAGATTTGGTTTAGATACACCAATTATCACTTTACATCTTGTTAAAGATTTTATTGAAGTCAAGTAATTCTACAATTTTATAACTCTATGTATATATTATATACTTTTTATTTAGTGGTTTTTTATATCAATGAATAAATTTGTTACTCTAACAATTAGTGGTACCATTCTACTGGGTTATAATTTAAATGACATAGTTTCTTTATATTTATGTAAAGGATTATATTAAATGTATATTAAAATTAATCGCTAAAATCAATTATTAATATAAAATATATGTTAAAATATAAATACATGTTAAAAATAAATTAAATTACATATATTTAATTTTAATGTACAAATAATATTTTTGTTACCTAAATATTGGAATTTGAATCGCACCGCTAATTTCAGAAAAAAAAAAAAAAAACAATAAAAGAAAAACAATTAGTGGTACCATGTACAGGTACACATGAATTAATCTAAAAGTACCTAGGCTGACATGAATAACAAACAAGTTAATTTGATAAGTGGAGTTGGACTTGGCCTCAGTAACGAAGGATAAACAACCAAAAAATTAGAAAGGTTAGTGAAAAATATAACTTTAGAAGCTAAAATATTTTGAAGCCGTTATCAACGAACTATAAAATATTTCTATGTAACTTTGACTAGGATCATCTGGTCATCCATGTTATCATATCATAATATGCATGCAAACATACATACATGTGAAGAGCAACAAAATCTCTTTGTGGGGAGAGGGGAGATTCCTAACCTTTAGATCTTCCATCACTGCTTGGCCACCTGGATTAGGAGTAATAGCAGATATCGTTTTCTTAACCTAATTTAGGTAACCTAAGGGAAACTATTTTAGTTTTAAACTTAACTACGGTGTTAATGTTATTCATCTAAAAAAAAATTTATATAGATATAGGAGTATTTTTCAAGAGACAATATCTACTTAAATTTATATGATATTAAAATCAGTCAATGATTAAATTTATCTTTAAAAAATTATTCCTTTTTTAAATTAATTTTTAAAATATTTTTTTTAATCAAACTCGTCTTTCAAAATTTTTTAAATTAGTCACGTTAATTTTTTTGTCAATTCTATAGTTGACTATCTTAAAATTTATTTATTATGTGATACATAAAGTAACATCATAATAGAAATATGTATAAATATAATATCCACAATTAATTGGCTTTAGAATTATTCACTTGTATAAATATCTGAGCAACAATACAACCAGGGACGAACATAAAGGGGGCGAGTGGCGGTCTTGGTCCCTAACTTTTTTTAATAGTAATAAGTTATTTATAATTTAAATTTTTTAAAAAAATTATTTAGTATTTAGTCTAGTATAAATAAAAGTCCAATTTAATTTAAATATTAATAATTTTTAATATCTAAAAAGTAAGTAACAATATTAAAGAAATCTGAAAAATATATTATTACTAATATTTTTTCTTTTTTTATTCATTTGGTATTAATTCTCTTTATTTCAACTGCTACAATCAAGAGATCTTTTTTAACTATGAATATTGTGAAAATAACTTAGAAACAAAATAAAAGATGAATTTCTTACTAGTTGTCTTTTAATTATATTAAAAAGAAAATTACTGAAAAATTTGACACAAATTCTATTATCGGTGAATTTTATGATACGAAGAATCGACCACTTCATTAGTAAAAAGTATACACATATTTTTTTTACTTTAAAATATATTCTCTATCGATATATTTTTGTAATACATTATACATCTTATATTATATAATTTTTTTACATAATTTTTAATATTATATGTGTTATTGACCCCCATAATATTATTTCTGGATCCGTTCCGAATACAACATAACCTCAATATAATTTTTTTCTCAACAATAACATAATAAGATACTAGTAAAAAGAGCAAAACTACAACAATAATGTATATTTTTATTTTCTATTAATAAGGAAGAAGTAAAGACTCTTAATCCAAGTCCATATTTCTTATAAATTTTACCTAAGAACTATATCATATTCGTCCAAAAAAAGAACTATATTATGCAAATCTTTATTTAGAGGCAAACATAAGTACCTAATGTCTAAGAATACAATTGATGGTGGACAGTTTGCATTTAGTTTGATACTTGTGTTCCAATTTTTAAAGGTTTCATATTTTTCAATGTTGGTCAATCTTTATTATTTTGTTTGATTTTAATTCAAGTTGCTTTTTTTATTTGATACTTCTTACTTAAGGTGATATTTCCCACTTGTAATAATAGAGTGTAAATTGATCAAAACCTTAAATTGGCAATTGCATTTACATATGTTTTGACTTGTCAAACATATCAATTTTTATAATCTTTTATAATCTTCTTGCTCTTACCAAAACATTAATGAATTCAATTTGTACTTTCTCTTGGACACTTACGTATGAGGTGTCATATAAAGCTTTTAAAAATTTGTAGCAATTTCTAATAATTTTAATTTTAGTTTACCAAATTATATCAAATCAGTCCAATTAGCTCATGAGATTGGGATTAGGGTTTAGTAAGTGAAAAATTATTTGATTTAATTTCATAAATTTATTATTTTAATAATTAATTGAGATTGTTAGTATATGTTGTAGTATCACTTAACATGCTACGTCAATAAATTTGATATCGTTAGCTATAAAATTGATGGAAACACTAGTGTAACTAACTTAAAATCAAAGATAAATTTAATTAAAAAAATCTTTTAATAACTAATTTAAAGAATATGTGATCTTTCGTAACGAATTTGATTATTTACTCTATTAATTTATTTTGCTGAATCTATAAATATAATAAAACAATCTTTTACTATATGCAAAAAAATCTTTCAAAAAATTCATTTATTAATATTTTGTGTAATGTAGACCAATGGCTTATTTTAGTTTCATTAATTAATACTTTTCCATCTTTCATGCAAATTCTCAAAAATTTTTTGGTGACTTAAAGAAAATAAACAACAACTAAGAAAGAAAAAATAAACAAGAAACTGCTTAAGAAAGGCAGTGCCACTAAATATTACTCTCAAATTCTTTTTAAGGCAACGGAAGCTGATACGGAAATAATAGATAAACATAAAGACAAGAATTCAAACTGAATAAAAAGATACATTAAAATTGAAATAGAAATAAAAAGGATAGATTGAAATTGAATATAAAGAGAATCACTCTACTTTTTATCCAATTTCTTGACGTAACAAGAAAGGGACTCCTCAACCTAACTTGCCAACGCCATAGTTTGGAAATTGAATCGAAGGGACTCCTCAATCTTCTACTCAATTCCCCAATGTAACAAGAGAGGGACTCCTCAACCTCAATTGTTCACACCATGATTTCATCACGAAACCAAAAAAGGGTTTTGAAACCTCTAAAAATTCTATTCTACGACTACAATAGCTAAGGAGGTATTTATAACCTCTTATTAGGTTAAAACAAAGAAAAACCCTAAAGCCCATAATCATAAGGCCCAATCTAGTAATTAAATAAACAAAATCAAAATACATTAAATTAAAATATTCTAAAAATATAAACTAATATCTTCTAAATAACACTTGAACTCTTCATATCACGAATATTTGAAGCACGTATCAGAAGCTCTACTTCGGGAGAAAGGGTCCTCATTGCAGTTTGTGCCATGATGTCTGCTACTGTATTTCCATTTCTCAAGATCAATCGGAGATCAACACGCCATTTCCAAGACATGAGATCTCGAATTTTTAACACCAAAGGATTAATAAACCCAAAGCAATCCTGTAAATTATTGATAATAGTAAAAGCTTCCACACAGTCTGTCTCACATATAATGTCTCTTTGTCCCGAGTCCCATGCTAAAAGAAAGCCTCTCCAAATATCAAACAACTCTCCTTGCAAAATGCTACGACTCTCAATTGTTCCAGACAGCCTCGTTGCCACCTTTCCTTCCAATCTCTGCTAACACAAGCAAAACCAACTCGACCATCATTGCCAGGATAGCTAGCATCACAATTAATCTTAAAGGTACCCACTGAGGGGGGAATCCAAGAGCCACTAATGGTGGAGTGGATAGACAGTCGTTGCAACTCAAAAATATTTTGGAGCTCCTTTTCCAAGGACAAAGCCATACCAATCACCTTGTCTGTGATCCAATGCTCGTGAGGATGAAAATTTTCGTTATTCCTCGAACGCCAAATCCATCAGAGACCAGAAAAGAATCTAAAGGGACATTGTGTGCTATTATGTAAGAACTAACTCATTAAATCCACTGGTTGATCGGAGATTCTTAAAGCTTGCCAAACTAGTTGGGCTTTTGGACAGTCCCAAATACAATGTAAAACTGATTCCTGACCTGAGAAACATCGTGGACAACTATCGTGTGCGAAATTCCCCTCCTAAAACAAAATGCAGCAGTAGGAAGAGCCTCCCGAAGACATGTCAGGCCAAAAATTTGTGCTTTTTCAGAACATGTTGACGCCAAAGCCAAAGCCAATTACCTCTATCCTCCCAACTAAATATCTTCTTACTGAGCCACAAATAACTACTACGAGCATCATAAACCTTTGAAGCCACACTAGTCCAACACCAACTGACCTCTGAACCAACTTGAACATCCGGGTTGTAAGAGTTCATGTTGCTTTGCAGAGATTGATTCAGAGGAGAATAGATATTCTCAAGATTTCACTGTTCAGATGACTAAAGGTCCAAGATCCTGATATCCGAATCAGAAATGTGAACATAATCCATCTCCTGACATAGTCGCCCCTCTCTTCTCCATTTAGAAAACCAAAAGTTCTATTTCAAATTCCCAATACACCAAATAAAACCTTCCTTCAGGATATCCCAAATTTGACATATACTCTTCCAAATATAAGATCCCCTTCCTTGAGACTGACTGAAACAATTATCCTTAGAAGAATGGTATTTCTCTGTTAACAGATGAACCCATAGCTTGTCAGGATGGTGAAAAAGTTATCAAACTAACTTTTCAAGAAGAGCAATATTAGCACAAAAAGGATCTCTAATTCCCAGACCTCCAAACTTCTTAGGGGTGACCAACACTTTTCAGTTAACTAAATTCAGGCCTCTACCATCAGCTTGACCCTTCCATAGAAAGTTTCGCGTCATAGATTCTATCTTATTAGTTATCCCTTTAAGGAAGAGAGATACTTGCATGCATTAAGTAGGAATAACAGTCACTACCAAGTTAAGCAAACAGAGTTTGCCCGCCTTATTAAGCAATCTCCCTTTTCCAGCTAGCTAGCCTTCCCTGAATCTTGTCCAAAATATCGTTGAAAGTTGTGCGTGTCACCCGAGAGTGATTAAGGTTCACTCCTAAATACTTGCACAAATTCTAGATGAATCTGATGGAGGACACTCCGGTGAAAATCTCTTTTCTTATCGCTGAAACATTCCAGTTTGAACTTGCTATTTTTCGGCTTTACAAAAAAGAAGCAAATCATCGGGCAAACATCAAATGAGAAATTTTTGGACCCCCTCTAGAAATCGCAACCGGCTTTCACAAGCCCCTATCAACTTGCTGGTTAATAGAACAGGACAATCTCTCCATACACAACACAAACAGATACGGTGATATAGGATCTCCTTGCCGAAGACCCCTGCTCGGAGTGAAGCTATTTAATCTATCCCCATTCCAGAGGATAGACAGTGAGGAAGCAGTGACATCACGCATAATCAGATTGATTGTCGGAGGAGGAAAGCCAAAACTCACAAGGGTTTGTTTCAGAAATATCTAATCCGCTCTATCGTACGCTTTCTCCAGATCAATCTTAAAGGGCAGGGTGCCTTTCTTTGACTTTGTCTTCTTCATGAAATGGAGAACCTCTTATACTACAATGATGTTGTCTGGGGTTTCTCTCCCTGGGATAAACCCTCCTTGAAGGGGCCCAACAATTTCTTTGGGATGGGGACGAAGTCTATTGACCAAGACCTTTGTTATAACTTTGTAAACCACATTACAGAGACTAATAGGTCAGAAATCCTTCATGGAAACCGGGTTTTCTACCTTCGAAATAAGAACCACAAGAGTTTCCATCATCCTTGGATCCATATCCAAACCAGAGAACGCATGACGAACCATAGTCCAAACATCAAAACCAAGAATCTCCCAGTATTCTTTAAAGAAAAAGCTTGAAACCCATTAGGGCTTGGCGCCTTAAAAGAATGCATACTAAAAACAGCCGACTTAACTTCTTCCAGAATAACTAGCACTGTGAGGCTACAATAGGCTTCATCATTTAGGGAAGGCAGCAACACATCACCAAGACAACCTAAGTCTACATCCTCCGACTGGCAAAATAGGCGTTTATAAAAGGATTCAACTTCCCTTCTAAAGACATTCGGGTCCGTTTCCCACACCCCATCTTAGAGAAAGAGACCATGAATCCTATTATGCTTTCTCCGCACAAGAGTCTGGACATGAAAGAACTTGGTATTTCTATCCCCGAATTTTACCCATTGCTCTCTGGATTTCTAAAACCATAGAAGTTTCTCCTGCACAAGCGTGCTATTAAATTCCTCAATCAGCTGTTGTTCTTTTTGCCGCATAGACAAATATTTTATTACTTCTAGTCGCTTCTGAAGGGAATTAATCTGTCTCTCTAATTTGCATTTACTAACAAAAATGTTGCCGAACACTTTAGAATTAAACTCCAAAGAATTCTTTTACACTTCTGAAAGCTTGCCATGTATCTCTCTGTAGCCAGTCTGCCATGATTGGTTCACAATATCTCTGTACCCTAGATGAGTTGCTCAAGCCGCAATAAACCGAAAAGGTCTATTCTTTTTCGGTTGGGGACGACCAGTACAGCGCACTAGGATAGGACAATGATCATATTGAAGCCTATTTAAAATTTCTGCGTAAGCCTCTGGAAAGAGAGATAACCATCCACTGTTGATACAAACCCGGTCAAATTTTTTTGCCACCTCAACACCATTTTTAACCTTTCTCTACCAAGAAAACCATCTTCTAATAGTCTTCAAGTCAAACAGATCACTATCCCCTAGAGAGGCAGCAAGCCGATCTGCATGGCAACTCGAGAAAAGACAACCCTTAGATTCATGAGAGAATAGTACTTTATTAAAATCACCAAGAACAATCCATGGCCCGCAGAAAGACGAAGACTGAGTAACAAGATAATCCCATAGCAGAACTCTAGTATTAAATTGCGGACTACCATAGATACCACTGCACCTCTAAATCACATTATTTACCTGAACCTCAACTGTAACACATTGATCGAAAGCATCAACCCATTTGCAGTGAACACCCTGCATTGTAGAAAGGAACCAGATACCCCTTTATGTCCTGACGCATCCACTATACCAATAGGGTGATAACCAAGTCTTTCCCAAAACAGTTTCAAGTGTTGAAATGGACAGTAAGTTTCAACCACAATAAAAATTACAGGTTTAAATTTCCTAACCAGCTCTTTCCAATTCACTCGGGCTAACTTATTAGAAGCACCCCTAATATTTCAAACTATTATATTTAAACTATCCATAATATAAAATATAAAACAAGGAAATCAAAGTGCTTCACTAACCTCAAACCGAGGCTTGCCCAGTGGAAGTGACTCCCGTGACCTTCATGTTTGTCGGATCTCCATGGAATATCTTCTTATTCTCCCCTGCCGATGCAGCAACAGCTGGCAACACGACTTTTTTCTCCAATGGAACCGCCACGGTAACACCTTCCTTCACGGCTACAAGAAGACATGACAATGCTTCCACCGTCATTCCTCTACTCTTCTCAATTGGCAAGCTCTGTAGGGACGTCGGCCTTGGTCGTTTCCGGAGAGAGGAGCCGCAAGGCACTGCGGTGTGTCAGGTTGAGGAGATCGACGTCTCACCAACACGGAAAGCATTGTGTCCAACCTTGACTCGTGACTCGACCCTGGCACGATAGGAGCTAGATCCATCCGTGTGAGAGAAGTGGATGGTGGGCCTAATTTCTCCACCCGAATCGGTTCTCGATTGAGTGCCTCTTTGGACCTTTGACGAACGAATTTCTTGCGTGGTCTAGAATTTCACAAATATATACTCGTTGAAAGTATAGCTTCTAAACCAACAAGGAATCATTTCATGCAAAAGTTTAGTTGTCACAAGTAACAAACCCCTAATAAAATTGATAACTAAAGTATTTAAACCTTGGATCGTCTCTCAAGGAATTACAGGGAAGTGTGCTTATAATTGGACATGAAAATGTATATTTTGGGGTTTTGTGAATAAGAGAACAAGAAAAAGTAAATGGTAATAAAAATCAAATGATAAAGAGGTCTTGGCAAGGTTGGTGGTCAAGGATCTCTATCCTTATCACTAACCACAACATGAGAATTGGCAAGGATCAATCCCATTAAATCATCCTCTAACTAGTAGTAAAGGAAAGTTAAATGAGCTAAATCAACCCAAGTCATAAGTCCTAGCTATCCACTAAATCAATTAGTGATGACTAGAGTCAATGGCTTCCAACCATCAATTACTTAGACATTAGTGACTCAAGAGTTCCCAAGTTACCATCCCAATCCAAGAACATAAAATTCTAAGCTAACATCCTCTCAAGCATTTCATCAAACACTTGGAAGGCATAAAAATGAAAACATAGAAAACTAGCAAGGGGAATAGATCTAACTACCAATTGCAAGCATCAATAACACAAATGAATGAAGGCAACAATAACCATAGGAAAAGTAATTGGATTAATATGGAAATCGAATCTAACATCAAAAGTTCACAAACTAAAGTGGTAACAATGAGTAATCAATAAGAGTAGAAGAGAAACCAAATTAAAGGAAGATTGAACTTGAACTTAAGGAGAAATTGAAAGAAGAAATCCTAAATCCTAAATCCTCTCTCTCTAGAAAACTACATCTAAAACCTAAAATTATGTGAATGAGAAGTGATGAATCATGATTCGATGCCTTCCCCCTTCAGTCCTTGGTCTTTTTAGCCTTTTTCCGCCAAAGATGAGCCTCAAAACTGGGCTAGAAGCCCCTCTGAAATCACTGGGTGCGATTTCATTAAAGGTGTCAGCATAGGCATCGGCGCATCTGCGTACAGCGCGCGTACGTACCCCTGGAGCAGTGCACAATCCGTGCGGAAGCAGCAAGTGCGCACGCGCTTCCTTAGGCGCATTCCTAATTAATTGGCTTTTCATGATTTCTCCATTTTGCATGCTTTTCTCCTCACTTCCTTGATTCATTCCTAGCCCTTTTCAATCTGAAATCACTAGCAAACACATCAAGGCATCTAGTGGAATCAAAGAAAGATTAAAATCATCAATTCAAGGGGTTAAAAGCACGTTTTCATACTTAAGCACAAGTAAGGAGACAATCACAAAACTATGCTATTTTATTGAGTAAGTGTGAGAAAAGATTAACAAAATACTCTAAATTCAGCACAAGATAAGCCTTAAAAATGGGGTTTATCAACCTTGTTAGATTGCTTCTAGCCCAGCTTGTTTTACCTTTCCTCACAACTTGCTCCCAGCCTGGTTTACCATGCATGCAAGCCTCCTCAACTTTATTTCCTTCCAAATTATTAGCCTCCAAATCCTCTTGCAAACTTGGTGCAGGATTCTCGCCAGTAACGCCACCTACCACTTCAGGTTCTACTTCATTTCAATTGTGAGTTTTGGGCTTAGGATATGGCACTGCTTTTGTACCGTCCCAGGACTTGGTGGCATCGGAATCAGCACTCTTTTTTTTCTTGGAGTCTCTACCCAAACACTGTGCCATATCATGACCATAACTAGCACAAGAATTATAAATTAAATTTAAACATTCATATTCCACTACATGAGTTACACCTTTCACAATGATATGCTTGATCACTGACAATTCTAAATTTATTTGAACACATGCTCGAGCATATCGTCCTCTCTCAGCTAACTTAGTGGCTAGGTCCATTTTGATGGAGACTCTTATTGCAAAAACAATATGCATCATCGCCTGTTCTTTATAGCACCAAATTAAAAGTCCCAAAATCTGAACCCATACAAATATAGACCCAAAAAATTCCCACAATTTTACAACAATATAATGTCTTTCAATCAATCGCGAGCCACCAAACACGACGTTCTCTTGCAACTTCTCAAATGACAATGATGAACTTGCATTTTGTCAATACTAACACTTTCTGAAAAAATAATCTCAATCTCTTATTTAACTAAAAGGAAGAACCAAATATATCATCATTCGGTATTTACTCATCATGAATAGTTTTAGTAAATTATTCCTTAACAAATAGATCAATTTCAAGTATTGAATGAGTGGCACCGACTGTGAAGGGAAGACAGAATCTTTAGCCCCCAGCCCCTACAAAAACAACAGACATTACAAAATGATCAAAGTAGAGGGGGTTTGGTTGGTCATAAATATGATCACAAGTGCAATTATGATAGATCAAGAGCACTTCACCTTCCTCTTTACACTCTCTTATATATTGCTTCCTTTATATAATTATATCACACTCATACTCTTTAGAACATTCGAGATTTATACGCTGATAGTGACCCCTGACAAAAAAAATCAAAACAGTTTAAATCTATTTTATTTTTATTTAATATTTATTAATTATAATTTAGTTTTTTTTCTCTCTAACATTATCACTTAGTAATTTATGATATATGCTTAGTTCGTGATTATGAAGCTATATGACCCAGCTCACTCTCTTTTACCAAGCACAAGAAATTAAATATATTTTATTAATTAGTTTTTTCACTTTCTGTATCCCTCTTGATTTTGTAGTTATAAAGTTCCCATTCTATACCAAACAAGACTTAAAACATTAAAAGAATGTGACCAGGTTTGCATCATTTTGGTTTACCCATGAACTTGGTGGACAGTGACAAGAGAAACAGATATTTTATCATTGCTAACCATTTTTATTTTCAAAGTAAATAATATGAAAATAATCAAACAATAATTCAAATAAACAAATAAATAGTTTGATAATAAATAATGCTACACTTTCCCTTTTTAAGAATATAAAAGTTTGACATTTTTTTCAAGTTTAGATATGGTTTAAAAATAACATTTATCTTTCGATAAAACACATAAATAAAATTCTAGAAATTGTTCACTTGTTAAAAATTTTGAAGAAAAATAAAAAAATAAAATAATCATATTTATTCTTAAACTTTAAATTTTTAAATCATAAATTCTTCTTTGTTTTGCTTATATTTTCTCTAAAATTTTAATTTACAAGCAATTTTTAATTATATATTTATGAATTTAATTAACAAGTGATTTAAAAACACGTATTAAAATTATTAACTGATATATTATTAAAAATTTAAATTTCTAATATATTTATTACATATTTATTAAAATACTAAATTCAAAAACTTTCATCACTACTAAAGTCATATTTTATTAGGTACAGTTTATAAGTAACTAGCTACTAGCATGATGTAAATTAAGGAGAAAAACTAACAAAAATTTAATGAGCATGATGTGGCAAAATTTTTATGGTAGATTGAAGAAAACGTAGGAAATTGATGACCCCAAGATGAGGACTCCTAAGAATTTAGATTACTGCAAATGAAAATGAAACTAAAATTGAAAGGGATCTTTGATCTTCTCTCAGCAACAATAATATAGTGTTTGGGTGTTACCCTTTGCTCCAAAGTTCACAACTTTGCATTCTTCTTTCACTTTCACTTTGCCACTGCCTCTGTCTCTGACTCTCCATTGTTGTTCTTCTTCCTCTGTGCCTTCACATTTTTTCAGGTTTGTTGTTTCTTTTGTGTGTGATTCAAACATAAAGGTATATACTTGTTGAGTTTTACATTCTGTTAAGAAATTTTGTGGATGTTGCATAGTTTGGTTGGTATTTTGCATGTTCTGAGATTGCAATGAACTTGTTCACATTTACATGATTATGGTATATGGTACTGGCAGATATTTTCACAATATTCTTTCTTTCAATGTTTCATGACTTGTGTTGTTCTTGTCCTGCTATGTTCTTATTCCTTCTATTAATGTCATTAATCCCAAAAGCAACCATTTGGTTTGAATTTCAACCTTCTGATTATGTGTTTCAGTTGCCAAAGTTTTATAATTATGTTTTTATTTTTTGGAAAAATCAGAAATTATCTTAAATTTTGTCTCTACTAAACAGGAAAATTTTGAAGTTATTGGCTTTGTGTCCTTCTCCAAAGTCCAATTTTTATTTATTTATTGTTATTATTATTTTTTCTCTTTTTTGTCCTCAAACGTCTCTGCCTCCTGTATCTCATGATGGGAACTAAATATTACCTTAGTGATTTCAATTTGATTAAGTTTATGCTAGATTAGAACTTATCCTGTGAATTGGGGTCTCTATAGGTTGAGCTTTGAAATTGTTCAGGAATTTTTTCTCATGGGCTTTCCATGCAGTGAACTTGCTTTGGAAGAGTGTTATAACATCTTGTTCTTTATGAGGTTTTGCTCACACCCTTTTGGATGTTGTTTAATTTGAGTTTGAATTCCAATAAGGTCTTGGACTCTTGACTTTGTTTGAAACTATATTCTCATTTCTGTATATATACATATATTCCAGTTTCTTACTGACTTTGTTCTAGCATCTTAGGCAACCACTCGATTCGGAATCTGGGTTGGGATGTTTCCTGCCTCATGGTACATACTGTGATTCTGTATTAGGAATTAGACTTTTCTTTTTCCTTGTTTTTCCTGTTGCAAATGGTTTTTCTGGTAAAGGTGATTTTTTCCCCCCTTTTTGGTCCTACCTTATTTTGGAGTTATATAGCTTTAATACCTCAAAACAGTTAAAACCTTGAATGTTATGTACATTGATGTTCATGCCACTGCAATGCTTGAATATTGAATGTCTAAGGATGAATTAGTCAGTTAAATGGTTTGTCATTTCAATGTAATTTAGTCTTGTTCATGTTAGCGAAACATTATATGCCCCTTTGATTCTTATTTGATTCATGTGTTTGACAGTTAGAGTGTTATCGCCATGTCAGTTGCACCGGTTGAGAGCATCCCCTCTTTAAGTAGTGACCTCTTCTATGAAATACTGCGAAGGCTTGATGGCGCGACATTGGCAAGCGCAGCATGCACCTGTGCTGCACTTTGCTCCATCTCAAAAGAAGAGAGTTTATGGGAAAATGTATGCTCATCTATGTGGCCTTCAACCAATAGGGAAGATGTCAAAAGTTTAATCTCTTCTGTTGGTGGATTCAGAAAATTCTATGCAGACAGTTTTCCACTTATTGTGAACAAGGATGTTATGGAGTTTCATCACAACAACTACTTTGAGTACCCTGATGATTGGACCGAAGCCGAATATTATGGTGATGTGATTGAATCAGAGAGCATCTCTCCATCTAACTTTGTTTCTATTGTAGATATTAGGTTCAAGGAGAAACCAATCTGTTCCAAAGTTCTGTTGGGTATTCCAAATGCAAATGGCTATGATGATTGGTTCTATAACTGCCCTTTTCAGATTGATATTCTTACTTATGCAGATAGCGAAGGCAACAACGATGGCGCCGTGAATCTTTCCATTTCTGATGGTCTGCCAGCAATTACATCCATGGAAAGGGAAAAGAAAGATGGGAAGCTTTGGAAGGAGCTTAGCAATGGACTCAGGCTTAGTTGGATTGTAGTAAACAGAAAAATCAAGCAAGCTGCAAATCTTTCTAGTTGGTTTCCTCTTGGTGGCCAAAGGCATTGGCCAACAGATAATGATTTTGTAGTCCGGTTCGGATCGATTCTCCCGGCCGAGGAAATTCTTCCTTGCCAAGTAGTGGAGTGCATCCTTATCATGAAGTTTAGAGTTGTCCACACAGAATCAGAGGGGATTCAAACTAGTCTTAAGTTAACTGAATTGAGCATGCAATTGGAAGACATGGAAGGTGCTCATGTTAATGGAAGGAACAGTTTGCATATTCTTAAGAAAGCACTTAGTTGCCAAAGGAGCAAAAACTATGGTGATGCACTTGAGTCTTGTCACATGTATTCAAAGGTGCAGAATGAGTTGAAGAAGGAAAAGATGAGAAATGAAAATAGGTTGGATAGGCTTTGTATTTTGTGTGGCATTGCTGCTTTTATGACATTCTGGTACTGTGTCCTGTGAAAATGGTGCTTCACTTCATCGTTTAACATAACATCTGCTAATTATGCTTCCTCTAACAAAATTTGTAATCATATTGCCAACTTCCATTTTGGGTGATTTTCCTTGCTTCTACTAAAGAATTAAATTAAGGTGGAAGCTCAAGTATAGACAACTTGATGTGAAGTTGATAGCTGAGAGTCGTTAAATGATTTGATAGATTTGATTAAATTATCATCTACCGGCCCTAAGCTATCAACTTTACATGAAGTTAACTGTTAACTGCACCTAAGTTTTTACCTTAAACTAATATCCTAATAATCCTAGGGCGTGTTTGATTGGGAGGTTAAAATCGAACATAAATTTCTTCGACTATGCTACGTGTTAAAATCGAACATAAATTTCTTTGGCTATGCTATGTGTACACTAAAATCAGCCAGTGTAAAATACACGTTGGAATACAAATACACATTGAAAATAAATTAAATCAGACATGTATTTATATACAAATATATTGGTGATTTGTTTTAGTGGTTGATTTTGATATACGAATAATATTTTTGTAGTTTCTTATATTAATTTTATTGGGCTATAAATTTGCCAGAAGAATTTCATTGGATTTATCTTTTAAGCTTCTTATTAAGTAAAGAGTGTTAGGACTAAAAGTTGAAGATTTAGAATTTTAGGATTTAAAATATTTTACTTTCTATTTTTTACCTTTAATAATATTATAGAAAAAGATAAATAAATCTTTGACCTTTTGACTTATGGACATTTAAATTTTCTGAGAATTTAAAAATATATTTAAATTCTTGGCTTTTTTAAAACCTGGACATATCGATTATTGGATCTAATTTGTCTAATTTTAAAAACTCTTCCACATATGTATCCATGTATCGGCCAGGTCAGTACAACTGAAGTTATGTTTGATTTTTTCGTTAGATCTGACAGACTCAAGTGAACAGAGAAATCGATTTGTCCAAATTTTGAGAATGTTAGAAACTTAATTATATTTTCAAATCCTCAAAAACTTAAATGTCAGTTAATCCAAAAGTCAATAAGCTATTTGTTCTTTTTTCATAATATTATATGTGCATGTTAACTGTTACTTGATATTTATTCTATTAGTTAGAATTTGTTAATTTTAGCTATTATTTCTCTTTGTATAGAAAATTGTTAGTAGTAGGTTTGATTGCACATGTTGAGCTGTATAGTTAGTTAGAGCAGCTATAGCATTCTGTTAGAAGTAGTATTTGTATAAATAGCAAATTATAGCTTTGTATTCCTTGAGTCTCATCATTATAAAAGTTCAATTCTCAATTCCTTCTTGGCTTCTCTGTTCTTGTTCTTCTCCATGCTCACATGTAAATTTAACATGGTGGGGTGAGCGTGGATGGAGGAACGTTGAGATCCTGATTGAAGGATGACAAACTTGCTCTCTAATTCACAATTCGTTGACGTGATTAGAGAAGGATGATGAGTCCAGCTTTACAGTTGAAACGCTCGTTCGCTGTTCTTGACTCGTGAATTTTATTTTTCCCCTTTTCCTTCATTTGATTTGAACTCACACAATTTCTTCTCTCTTTTCTTCATACCTATTTGAAATCTCAGCATCCACTCTTCTTCTTCATCTATTTATTTTCTTCTTCTTTCTTGAACTCACACCGTAGAGTTTGATGAGAGCTTTGTTGTCTAACTGTCTTCCCGTTAAGGAGAGATAACGAGTTTCCGATCAACGAGATCAAGAGAGAAAGATTACAACCGCCTCTGGTATCTTCGTAGCAATGGAAGGAAAATCAAATTCAAGTGATGGCTCCACAGGAGGTGGTCCTGCGATGGACATGCAGCAATTCGCAGCGTTCTTTAGTCAAGTGGCACAGATCCAGAGCCATATCAACAAGACAAGTCCGAATCAAGATCTCTCAAGCCCCTATTACATACTTCCTTCTGAAAATCCAGGTATATCTATTACCAATGTAATCCTTACTGGTTCAAATTACAGTGCGTGAAGCAAAGCTATGACTAATGCTCTTACATCCAAAAATAAAATTGAATTTATTGATGGCACTATCCTGAAACCTGAGAAAACTGATCCTAATTTCAAGGCATGGCAACGATGCAATACCTATGTAGTTGCTTGGATTAACCTTTCCCTTAGTCCAGAAATCTATCAGAGTGTTCTTTGGAACAACATAGGTTACGAATTATGGAATGACCTTAAGCATCGCTACTATCAGGGTGATAGGTTTCGAGTAGCTGAATTGAATGAGGAGATTTATGCATTAAAACAAGGGGATTTATCTGTTACAGCTTATTTTGCCAAACTGAAAAATCTTTGGGAAGAGATTGATGATTTTAGAAGTATACCTGGTTGCGATTGTGCTAAATGTGAATGTGGCTTAGGCAATGTTAGGCAACACAGGGAAGAGGACAGAGTCACCAAGTTTTTGCGTGGTCTTGGAGAGCAATATTCAACTATTAAGTCACAGGTTATGTTAATGGATGATTTGCCTAGTGTGAATAGAATTCTGTCAATGATCACTCAGCAAGAAAGGCAGCTGTTCAGCTTTGATAATGCCTTAGATGCTAAGATTCTGGCAGCCTCTTCTCAACCTGATAACAAAGGTATAAATCCATTTAAAAAGGGGCAAAATCGCATCAAATTGCAGTGCACTCATTGTGGAAAATCAGGACACATTGTGGATAATTGCTATAAGAAGCATGGTTATCCACCTAACTTCAAACCCCGGTTTGAGAAAAAGTCTCCTGTCCTCAATTGTATAACTGCAGCAGACAATCCTGAAGATGAAAATGATGACTTTAGTGTTCCACAATTGGTTAGAGGTGAACCAACCATTAATGAATTCACTCCAGAGCAACGAGAAGCTCTTTTAGCCCTACTCAGCAAACAAGATGTGCCTCATTCTCATAGTGTCAACCAGATTTCAGCCAAAGCAAATCCTTCTCCTTATAAAGGTAGAATGGTAAACATTTTACAATTTGATTCTCATGTCAAAGCTCTAAATATTTCAATCAATAAACACAAGCCATGGGTACTTGACACTGGAGCTACTGACCATGTATCATATACCCTGGCAGATTTTCAAAATTACTTCAAAGTTGATCCAATTATTGTCAAATTACCTAATGGAGCACTCACTACTAGCTGCATCATGGGCACCATTATGTTTTCTGACAATCTTTTTCTCACTAATGCATTGTTTATTCCCACTTTTAACTTCAAACTCATATCAGTTTCGAAACTTACTGCATCTTTACATTGCAAAATGAGTTTTACTGACAAGGCTTGTGAGATACAGGATCTGCACACTTTGAAGATGATTGGTGCAGCTAGCAATGTTGATGGTTTGTACATTCTGCACAAAGAAGTCAAAGCTCTTCCTCACATCACAGCAACTTCCTGCAGCCAATTCTCTCAGTCTTTATGGCATGTTAGATTAGGGCATCCATCTCATGATAGGCTTGTTGCATTGCAAAAGAATTTTGAGTTTATTGATTGTGCAAAACATACAGAACCGTGTCATTCTTGCCATCTTGGCAAACAAAAGCGATTACCTTTTTTTGTTAGTTCTAGTACTACAGCTAATGTACTTGACCTCATTCATGTTGATATTTGGGGACCTATTTCTGTTCCCTCTTTTACTGGGAAGCGTTATTTTCTCACTATAGTAGATGATTGTTCTCGATTTACTTGGATTTTATTCATGAAAACTAAAGCTGAGGCTTCTTCATTGGTTAAAGATTTTGTCATTTTTGCTAAAACCCAATTTAATGCAGTGGTTAAAACAATTCGCACAGATAATGGGCCTGAGTTTTTAATGCCTACTTTCTACAGCTCTAATGGCATATCTCACCAAAGAACTTGTGTGGAAACTCCACAGCAGAATGGCATTGTTGAGCGCAAGCATCAACACATTCTTGCTATGGCTAGAACTCTCTTGTTTCATGCTCATTTGCCAAAATCTTTTTGGAATTACAGTGTTGGACATGCGGTCTATTTAATTAATCGACTGCCAACACCCTTTTTGCAAAACAAGTCTCCGTATCAAGTTCTTTATAAGACTTTGCCAAATCTTTCCCTTCTCAGAGTCTTTGGTTGTTTAGCATATGCTGGCAGCCTTGCACGACAACGAGGCAAGCTGGATCCAAGAGCAAGAAAGTGTTTACACCTTGGATTCAGGGAGGGCACAAAGGGATACCTGCTCTTTGATTTACAAACTCGAGAGATTTTCTTATCTCGGGATGTCCAATTTTATGAGAATTGTTTTCCTTACTGTCACTCCAATAATGCCAACAATGATAATTTTTCAGCTTCCTCTCATTCATCTCATGTTGCATCTCATCCCTTTGATTATGAATTTTTAGAAGGGAGTCAGATACAAGTTTTAAACACTGATGATGCAGCCACTCAACCAAGCTTGCATCACCCAAATCTCAGCCAGCAGGAAGATAATGCTTCCTCTGAATTAAATGAAACTGATGAAATTCTCCCTTATCCTGAAATTCATGATCATTTGGAAACCACATCTGCATCACATGAAGAATTTTCAACTCATAATTCTGCTGCTCTGCCTGAATCCTCCATTATGCCTGAAGTTGCTGATGTAAGGAGATCAACTAGGCAAACTAAACCACCTGCATACTTGCAGGACTATGAGTGTCAAACCATCAACACTGTTTCACCCTCATCGCAGCTTACTGCTCAAAGGTATCCTCTCTCTAATGTCTTGTCTTATACTAGGTTTTTTCCCATGCATTTTGCATTTTCTGTTGCTATTCAAAATTTAGAGCCTAAAACTTATGAGGATGCAATCACTCAAACTTGTTGGCAAGAGGCAATAAGAGCTGAACTAACTGCCTTGGAAGAAAACAAAACATGGAAGCTAACTTCTTTGCCAATTGGAAAGAGAGCAATTGGATGTAAATGGGTCTTTCGTACCAAATACCACCCAAATGGTACAGTGGAGAGGCATAAGGCAAGACTTGTTGCCAAAGGATTCACACAAGTGGCTGGTGTTGACTATCGAGATACCTTCAGTCCTGTAGTAAAGCTAGGGACTTTGAGAGTGGTACTTGCTGTTGCAGCAGTAAAAGGGTGGCACCTTAAACAAATTGATGTCAACACCGCATTTTTACATGGTGAACTTGATGAGGAGGTCTATATGAAGGTGCCTCTAGGTTTGGAAGCTTCGCCTGGTCAAGTTTGCAAGCTTGAAAAGTCCTTGTATGGATTGAAACAAGCGAGTAGGCAGTGGAATTGCAAGCTCAAATCAGTTTTACTCGAGTTAAAATTCACTCAATGTAAATCAGATTACAGCCTCTTCACCAAGACTACTTCACTTGGATTCACAGCAATTCTCGTGTATGTCGATGATTTAGTATTGGCAGGTGATGATCTAAATGAAATTAACTCAGTTAAAGATGTTCTTCATGAGAGATTTCGGATAAAAGACATGGGAGACTTGAAGTACTTCCTTGGTCTAGAAGTGGCAAGATCTAAGACAGGAATTGCTTTGTACCAGAGAAAATATGTTCTTGATTTACTCAAGGAAACAGGATTTGAAGGGTGCAAACCTGCCACCACTCCCATCGATTATGGAGCAAAGCTTAGTAAAACTGCTGGAAAATTGCTCACTGATTCTAGTCAATATAGAAGAATTGTGGGCAAGCTTTTATATCTAGCAAATACTAGGCCTGATATAAGCTATGCCATTGGGAAGCTAAGCCAGTTTTTGGACTGCGCCACTACTGAGCATTTGAAGGCGGCACATAGAGTGCTGCGTTATGTAAAAGGTTCCCCTGCTGCAGGCCTCTTCTTCTCTGCAGAATCTGATTTGCAACTTACTGGTTTCTCTGACTCTGACTGGGCTGGTTGTGTTGACTCTCGAAGATCCATCTCGGCATATTGTTTTTATTTGGGACCATCATTGGTTACTTGGAAGAGTAAGAAACAGCTTACAGTTGCAGCCTCCTCCTCAGAAGCAGAGTATAGAGCTTTAGCTCTGGCCACCAGAGAAGCCCAATGGCTGAGCTATGTTCTTCAAGATCTTGGTGTTCCAATCACAAAGCCTATTAATTTATACTGTGATAGCAATTCAGCTATTTACATTGCAACTAATCCTGTGTTTCATGAACGTACCAAGCATATCGAAGCTGATTGCCATATCGTCCGTGACAAATTGCAAGAAAAGTTGATTCATCTTCTTCCCATTTCCACCAATAATCAAGCTGCCGATATTCTCACTAAACCTCTTGCTCCTGGGCCTTTCAATGCAGGTTATTCTAAGCTTGGATTGTTGGATCTCTTTTCTCCCAATGCTCCAAGCTTACGGGAGGGTGTTACTTGATATTTATTCTATTAGTTAGAATTTGTTAATTTTAGCTATTATTTCTCTTTGTATAGAAAATTGTTAGTAGTAGGTTTGATTGCACATGTTGAGCTGTATAGTTAGTTAGAGCAGCTATAGCATTCTGTTAGAAGTAGTATTTGTATAAATAGCAAATTATAGCTTTGTATTCTTTGAGTCTCATCATTATAAAAGTTCAATTCTCAATTCCTTCTTGGCTTCTCTGTTCTTGTTCTTCTCCATGCTCACATGTAAATTTAACATTAACATTGGTCAATTCATTGTGATTGAGTGAAGCATCAAAACTTACAAGAAAATCATGAAGGACCATCCTCATGGTTTAAAGGTTGTGTAAGTAATAACTAATAAGAATTCAGCACCTCATTGTACTCTTCCTTTAAACTTTGAAAACTGTCTAACCAATTACACCATAACTAAGCTCGACTCATAAATGTCTTCTGGTCAAATGCAACCTTATTTCTTTTTCTTTTTTTTTTTTTCACTTTTGGTTTTGTTTAAAGGTGGGACAGTGGTAGTTATTAGATTGGGGGGTATATTTAGTCATGGCAGTTAGTTAGTAGGTGGAATATTTAGTCACATGTCCTATGCATGTAAATATGCATATCACCAAACTACTAACAACTTTAACTTATCAATGCCCTTTCAATTTCACTTTTTTTTTTCACTTGTGGGGTTTAATTCTAAAGAAATATTATATTACAACTTTACAAGGTCTTCATATGACAATTATACTATGAATATATATGATCATGCATGTGTTAAACCTGATGCAAGCCAAAAACTATAATATTATAAAGAAGAGTATAATTAGGTAGTGTTTGTTTTTAGATATTGAAATTAAAATTAGAATTGAAACTCAGTATTATATTTAATAGTTAGATATTAGAATTAAAATTTCAGTCCTAAAACACAAAATTTTAATCATTTCAATACTTCTAGAAAATGGAGATAGAAAATACTGAAATTTCTAAAACAATAATATTTTAAAAAAATATTTTTATTTAATTTTTTAAATTTTAAATTGATCACTTAATTTTTATATTTATATTATATTAGATATAATAATTAGTCATAAATACATAACTCAATTCAACATATTTTATATTAAATATAATATAAAAATTTAATTTAATCTTAATTTTTTAATTTCTATCTCCTAATTCCGACATCTCAATCCTAGTCTCTCTTTTAAATGTAATATTAAAGAATAGAGAAAGTGAGAGACCTTTTAATTGAAAACAAAATACTGATAGCACCGTCAATTTAATTAGTTTATTTCCTCAAGAAAGATTCTCATAAAATTGAATAAAGAGGTACCGTTTTTGGACATGCAAATTCAATGGTTCAGTCTGATTTAGCATTGTAATAATAATAAGATAAGCTAAAAGCAAGGCAAGGATTATGCCAAAAAGTTCCACGTGTGTCGCAGCTATTTGGGACCAACACTTTGGATCTCTTCTAAAATCTGAATCAATTAGACCTATGTGCCTATCTTCAAGCATTCACACATGAATGTCACACAAAAATTGGCAACTTCCATGTGCCTTGCCACCACCATTTTCTTATGGGACTTGACAAACTTTCATTGACTCAGTACATAGGATATATAATACTTAATGCTTAAGATGGTTATGGGAAAAAAAATACGAATTTATTTATTTTTAAAAAATTTAATGTCTTAATTTAGTTTTTAAACGATATAAATTTAATAAAATTATTATTTTGTTAATTTTTTTTATGCTACTGACATATTAATAATATAACAAATAGTAAATTTTATCTCCTATATCATATAATCAGCTGTGTAAATATAAAGCTACTGGTAGAACTAACACAATTTACTTAACTAATCCACCAATCTTGACTTAATTATAAAAATGTTTGTTCGTCTAATACTTTTTTAATCTAAGTGTTATCTTTCTATGTAGATTTTAAATGGTAATTTCATTATTGATTTTACGTTTGGAGTGAATGTTTTTTCAATTTTAAAACAAGCACCCCACTTGAATTTTTCAAAAATTTAAAATACTTTTTCAATTTAACGTATTTAGATAGTATTATTGAATTTTAAAAAAAAAATCTGACAAAAAGAATCTTTAAATTTTTTTTCTTCAGTTTTTTATAATATCTCTAATCCGAAACGTAAAGGATAATAGATTGGAATTTTATTTAGGGGTTTATTATTGATCAACAAAATGCTGTATGTATAAAGTGGGATTTAAACTCTAATATTTATTTAAATAGACTAGTGAACTAATTACTAAACTAATCTAACTTGTTTTAATGTGTTTTTTTTTTGAATTTGGGCATTGCCCAAAACCCATCCCCCCCCACCTGACCCGATACCACATACATTCCACCCACCTGCTTTGGATTATTGGATCAGACATGTTATGAATTTAAGCCCATTTTATTTTCTTTTGGGGCTTCATCCTTTTTTATTTTTCTATGGGGTTTGAGCCCATTTCGAAGGACATTATGGTTACTCGGTGCAGATACTTGTTTTTCACTAAAAATTGGTTCACAAATCACAATCGTAAAATCAATAGAAGAGGACAATGGGTCAGTGAACGTAAATATAAGCTTATAATATAACGGAGGACAAAATTGAGTATTTTGGTTTTATCATATTGGGCCATTTCTGCTAGAACTTAGAACCTCTGGTTTTTGTTTTTGGCGGTTTCGTTAAAGATGCATAAATATTAAAATCCCGTGATTTGCATCAGCAATAGAAGGTGCCATGCTTCTCATTTTAATGCTGAAGGTGTAGGTTTTAGCCATAACCTATCAAGTATGGATACTTCATTGAGTTGTTGTATCTGAGTGTTCGTCACAACATTTATGGATATTCATTTGACACATATATCTGTTGTACTTAATAATATCTTATTAAAAAATAAAAAAGAATTAGATATATTTGAATATACTTAAATACTATTACATACTATATCGTATTAATATTCATACATCATACATCATAACTCATAAGTGCCTTTTATCAATTATTAACCTATTAAGTGAAATTCGAAATCAATCCAAAAGAGAGATACAATATTTTCCATGCCTTCCCATTATTATGGGTCCACCATATAGAAACCAATTTCATGAACTAATTCAATTTGTTAATAGCTTAATAAATTGGGTTTCTGTTCACATGTGTATATGCATGAAAAGTATGCACACCAAAATGTAATACAAAAATGTATATAACAATATGAATATATTTGATTTTTTTTTTCTTATTAATTAGATTGAGATAGATGTGCTATGCATGACCTAATTTAATTAAATTGAGATGTCTATGTATGTGCAATTCTATACATGATCCCTCCATGCCCTAAATGATAACTTAATTTCTCAATCATCTGAAAAAGAAATTTAAACCTGCCATTAAATTTCTGAATTCTATTTGATTATGTTATATATTTAACAATCAACAACAACTAATAATTTCTACAGTGTTGTTGACAAGTTAATACCTCATAAAATATGTAACAAGAAATTTAAATTTATTAGGTCAAATTAGCTTCTAAGTCTTAATATTAGGCTGAAGCCTGAATGTTAGGTAATAAGAGGAATAATTAATGGACCGTACAGACTTTAGTTTAGGCGATTTAATGAAACATTATTATGATGATGAATTGATGATGATGATGCCGGATATATGCCAAATACATTATGAGACTCGTAATAGTTTAATTCTTAATCAAACAATAAAGACTTGAAATGTTGGCATAAAAAAAAGGGACCATTATTCAACATGATACAAATTAAATAATAAATTGATGTAAAGTATTGCGGAAAAGATGGGTTTAAGTCTAAAGAGGCATGGGCTCAAAATCTATTTACTAATTATTAAATTAAGGTTGTCATCCATGAATAAATAAATAAAACTCAAGAATTAGAGAACATTATTGCATGTTTTGAAAGTATTAACAAAATCTTAAGTATTAAATATTTCTTATCCCAACTTTCTAATTTCTACGACAAATATTAAAAGCTCCAAAGTCTTAAATTCAAACGAGAATGGTGCGCTTCTTCCACGTTTTAAACGAATCAAAAGTCATAACATGTTTTAATCACCTCCAGGCTCTAATACATACTCGGCTCGTTTGTTCCAATTTTTTGAGGAAAATAAGTATATTTTAGAAATAACTATTTCTTTTATTTTTTATTTATTTGTTGAAATTTATAAAAAATAATTATTTTTATTCTTTTATCCGGAAAAAAAAAGTTAAAGAAAGAGAGCATACACGTTTATTGTCACTAATGTTTATAATTAGAGAAAATTGGCAATTAAGTCCTTGAAATTTTGGATTTCGTACTAATTAGTTTTTTTTTAAAATATTAGTTTAATTTTTTAAAATAGTAAATTATGGTCATATTATGTTTTTTTATCAATTCATCATATAAAATTTAAGGATAATATATGTAATATTAATTATTGTGACGTATCTATTTATAAAAGATCGTTAAGTAGATAATAATTTTTTTTTTTAAATTTGTGGTAACAAAAAACAGTTGATAAAAATTATGTAAAAACTTAAAAGCTAACGAATGCTTGATGATCCAAAATTATATTATTTTTATGCTCATGTGACACACATTACTATACATAATAAAATATATAGACATCTTTATTTTATTTCATACTATTTATTAACGAAATGACATATATATGTCCACTGTTTACTATTATAAATAATCTAATTGATTTTTTTTAAGAATTAATTAGTCCGAAGTCAAAATTCTTGATAATATAGTTGTCACTTTAATCTTATAATTAATGGCTTTTTTAAATCTATTCTAGTATTTTCTAGAGAAAAAGAAAATTCTAATATTACTATTAAATAAATAAATAAAGTGAACTAAAAAATTATAATTTTTTATTTTAATAAATATAGATAAAATATATTTTTTGTTGACTAATACATAAAAAATATATTAAAGAATTAAATTATATACATTTCCTATAGAAATAAATACTTTTAATTGGTAACTTCAATATATATTTTCAGAATACATATTAGTGAAATTCTATTTTTATAAAAGAGTAAATTATCAGTTTAGTAAGTTGACCATTTAGTTTAAAAAAAAAGAAAAACACTAGACAGGTTCCCCCAAAATGAATAACATTGAATTCTCCAACATATTTTTATTTCGCCCAAGGCTATTTTATTAACTTAATAAGACGATTAAGAAGATAACTAATTCAGAAGAAAAGAATAAATAAATAATTTATAAATAATTATTTAAATTAGTCTTTCAAATTTTAAAATTAGACATTTTAATATTTTAATTTTCAAAATACACTAAAAATTCTTTTAAATTTAATTTCGATAGATAAGTCAGTTTCTAATCTTATTTTTTCATCAATGATAAAAACAAAAAATATTAACATAAAAGTCTAAACTAATACATACGACAAATCAGTTATCCATACATATAAATAATATAAAATAAAAAAAATAATACAATACAATACAACATATGTACTAATTTAGGTTTGAGATTTTCATATCAACATTTTTTGTTTATTATTGACAGAAAAATAAGGTCAAATTTGTTTATTGAAATTAAATTTAAGAGAATTTTTTTATGTATTTTAAAAACGAAAAGACTAAGAGTGTATTTAATTTACGATTTTATTTTTTATTTTTATTTTTAAGATTTTATAACAAAAATAAAAACAATAAAAATAAAATTAAAAATAAAAATAAAAATAAAAATCAAACACATCTAAAAGTATTCAATCTTAAAAATTTTTGTAAACTAATTTGGATAATTATTTATAATTTATGTATTAGTAATAAATAAAAAGTAATAAATAAAATGGCGCCCATCCATGGGGACCAAAAATTGTAGGAAAATAAAAATACCAATATTCAATTCTTCTTCTTCTCTCTCTCTCTCTCTCTCTTTTGGTCTCTCCACTTTCTCCTTCTTACAGTGGTCGGTTATCAGCATTCAGTAGCCCCATATTCACCACTACCCTCTTTCTTCTTCTTCTTCTTCAACCTTCAACATTAATCCATACTTAAAAACCTACTCATTCAATCAAACTAACCATTAATTCGTCTGACTCCGAGGGTTCTTCAATGCCGTTTTAGTCGCTGGACCCCACTTTCCCTCTTTCTGTCAAGTCTCAACCTTGAATTCTTTCTGTATATCTTCTCTTTCATTTCAACCACCATTCATGATTCATGTTAATGTTCATCACAAAACCCACCGATATGAGCAAGCCTTCAACTGAAACACCCAACACCCACTGCGATTTACTCACCAAGTTCAAGCGTTTCAAGCCTCTAGAACCTTCTCTTGGCATAGCTAGCTTCTTCTTGCTCACCCTCCTCGTCTTCCTCTCCTGCTTCTTCTACCTCGATTACAGAGGCTTACGCTCTTGGGGAACTACGCTTCTCGGTCTCCACCTCCCTTCTTCTTCTTCCTCTTCTTCCGCTGCTCCTCCACTGGTTCAGTTTCTCTCCAAAGAGGGCGATCAATGCAATGTTTATGATGGTAACTGGGTTTGGGATGAGTCCTACCCTCTCTACCACTCTGCCAATTGCTCCTTCCTTGATCAAGGTTTTCGATGCTTTGAGAATGGAAGACCTGATTCCTTCTACACCAAATGGCGATGGCACCCCAAAGCTTGCAACTTGCCCAGGTTCTCTTTTTCCCTTTAACTTATTTATTCTTCTTGTTTTGGATTTTGGTTATGGTTGGTGGAACAAAAAGACAAGGAATTTCCTTTTTCTGTTTATGTGGGTGGTGTTGTTAGTTTAAGAAAGAATGGTTTTGGAACTTAACTTTTGTCTGGTAGCTGATTCATTAAGGCATCACACTCTAGGAAGGATTCTCTAATTAACTACTGTTGGCTACTTCTATTGAATAGGGATTGGTTGTTAGTACTTGAAGTGAATTAGGATGAGTTTTCACATTGATTATAAAGGAAGAATGTTTCTGTTGAAGAAGTTTGTTGACATTGTCAATCATGGCCCTTCATTTGCCATTAACTAATTTGTCTGATTTTCTTGTTCCAAATGGATGATTAAAAAGCACTTTTGTTGTTGAGTAATTTTCACTTGGTTCTTGGAATGTAACATATGTACTATGTCCTGCACTTGCAAAAGATTTGATGCAACCAAGATGTTGGAAACTCTACGCGATAAGCGGCTAGTTTTCGTTGGAGATTCAATTGGAAGGAACCAATGGGAATCGCTTCTTTGCATGCTTTCTTCTGCCGTGGCAAACAAGAGTAAAATCTATGAAGTTAATGGGAGTCCAATCACAAAGCATACAGGCTTCTTGTCGTTCATGTTTGAAGATTACAACTGCACGGTTGAGTACTACAGATCGACGTATCTGGTCGTGCAGGGACATCCTCCTCCAGGAGCACCTGAAGGGGTGAGATTGACTTTGAGACTGGATCATATGGACTGGACTGCTCATCGGTGGAGAGATGCAGATGTGCTGATTTTCAATACCGGACATTGGTGGAACTATGAGAAGACTATTAAAATGTAAGGAATTTTCTTGATCTATTATCCCAATTGGCTAGATTACTCTTATTATTGATTCAATCTTTGAGTACCCTCTTCTTTTGGATTTTGATTTCCAAATAAGCACATCTAAACAGAAAGACATTGGTCACTCGATCTGTATAATATTTATTTTGAAGAGAATTCTTGTGGTACATTGATATAATTTCTTACCACAGAACAGGAACACTAATACTAGCAAGGACGGATTGCATTTATATGACGGCTTTGATATACTTCTTTAGTTGTGAATACCTGCAAGCAACTAGTTTCATTGTATTGAAAACTTATGTAAAGGTTTCCATGAACTGAACTAGGATCTTTATTTGTATGAGCTTTTTGACAATTGAGCTTTCAGTCTTTTGGGGAAATCAAATTTTGCTTTGGTTTCATGCTCCAAAGAATGTAACGAGAAAAAGGGAAGTGTGAATTCCAACTTAAACTTTGCTAGTTTCACTTGATATTGAAAAGTTAAAATGATTTATGCTCCATTTAGCATGACTTGCAAATTCGTGGTTCTAGATTACATTGTTAACATTTTGTAACAATATTTTTGTTTCTGTATTCAAGTTGTCATGGTTTAAGTTGGAAGTATTTGTGACTTTGATTTTGGGCTCATTTTGTTACTTAGGGGTTGTTACTTCCAAATAGGAGAGGAAGTGGACATGAATTTGACCATAACAGATGCGTTCAGAATATCGGTGGAGACGATGATTGATTGGATTGCCAGAGAAGTAAACATGAACAAATCTTATGTCCTCTTCCGAACTTATTCTCCCGTGCATTTCAGGTTTGCCTAAACTTTCAAGCAGAGTTACCCGTAATTAGATCTTTGTTTGCTTAAATTATGTCTGAATCAATCTGTAATTTTCTTGGTCCTTGCTTTTAGCAGCTTCATATTCTTTTATCTTACTGAAATAGTTTAACTGGATAGTGCATTGCTGTTTGGTTCTAAGTTGTTGATTTAGTAATTGGTTCGGCAATGCAGGGGTGGTGATTGGAACACCGGTGGTGGTTGTAACTCGGAAACACTGCCTGATTTAGGCTCATTGCCAGCAGTATCTGACAGTCATTCAAGAACTATTGTTGATGTCTTGTCAGAGCACGCCCGCGAAGGTGTTCCTGATTCTTGGAATGAGATTCTCTATGCACTTCTTCTCAAGAGGAATGCACCAAAATTTTCCCAAGTTTCACTATAATCAGTATACTCAGTCAGTCCACATCGAATATGCAAATTTATGCGAGAGAGCTTTTGCTCGCATATCTTTGCTGCCACCTTCTTCTCCGTGATTCATTGATTGATGAGTGACATGGAGCTGCAAGCTGAATTGGGTGTGGATGCTTCTAACCATCTGTTTTTAATTTCCTGGAAAAATCATTGCTTGACCCTCTTTGTAGGTGGGGAAATCATACTCACTGAGAGACGAGCTTGATGGATCAGAATTCACAAGGCATACAACAATTTTTTGTTTTGGAAAAATTCTTTGTAAATTTCATAAGTTGTTGGTACTAAGAAGCATAGTGGAGACATTGATGTTATTGTTTTGTACATAAAAAAACAGTATTTTGGTTTATACAGAAAATTTTCCTACCATATAATTCTTGCATGGTGCTTTTCTGTTTTCGGTGTTTGTTTATTCAATTCAGCTGTACTATACTGTTGTTGCGTGTTTACAACTTTCATGTAATCTGCAACAACTTCCAATAATTATTTATATATAGTGCATACGAATCACACAAAGTTGCTGAGAATTGATTTTTCTGGAACTTGGCATTTAATTTATTTTTTTATACTTTGCATTAGTTAATTTCTTCCTTTTTCTATGAAACATCAAATAGATAGGGAAAATTCATTTTTCTTAGTTTTGTTTACTTTTTTGTGATCAAATTTAATGGTTATAATAGTCCTTAAAATATTAAGATCACATCAATTTCATCCCCGAAATATCAAATACTTTATGTTGGTCTTAAAAAATACAATATTAAATCAAATTGATTTTTTTGTCAATTAAATTATATGTCATATAATAATCTATGGACATGTTATTATCGAACTATTAAAAGGATCAATTAGACTCAAAAAGTTTCTAATTTTTTAAGGACTAAATTAATGCATGTGATCTTTTAGACATTATTTTACCTATTAACCTAAGGCACTTCTTTGTCACCCAAACTTTTTTTTTTTTAAGAGAGAAATGGTAGATTTGTTGGATCCTAATCACTGATTGAAAAAGCTTGGCTAAGACATGCAGACCCCTAAATAAAGATAATAAAAGAAATATTATAATAATATATACTAATTTTCAATATTAAAAACGCGGAAAAGAAGAGTACGTGTGAATGTAACATGGCATAGTTCATAAGGACTACAATATTCTCGCAAAACAATGTGAAATAAATTTAAAAAATATGTCATATGAGAGATTAGATCCAAAATAAAAATGATAGCAAAATGTTGGTAACGATGAATGATCCCACTATTGGTTATTAGATAACGTGCATATGATAATAATAACGATGACTACTTTAATAATTGATGATGTTTTGAATTTTTAAATGGTTTAATTAAATATAATTATTTAATAATTTAGAACATTATTTTTATAGAAAGATGTTATCACTAAAATAACACTCTAATAATAAGGTGAATATACATGAAATAGACTAATATTATTTAATTTTATATTAAAATTAAAAAAAATTGTACGTCAACCACTTTGATATAAAAGATTCAGAGAAAGAAAAACATTAAACTCAACTCTATGAGAAAGAGTAGTGATAGGTTTGAAAGGAAAAGAAAAATTAAAACAAAGACAAAGACTTATAATTAGAGTAATCAAATTTTATTTCATTTTAGAATTACTCACTTGTTAAGCCAAATTTGTTATATATATATATGAGACTAGTGACTATCGAAACTCAAGACTTATCAAAAAAGACACTAGTAACTAATCAAGAAAGACAACAATATAAAGAAAGACATCAATGCAGTTTTACACACTGCTCTTGTACACTATTACTCTCTATCCTTAATATTCTCCCTCAAACTGAGGTATGGGTTCTGAAATACTCTCAGTTTGCACTTATTACCTATCAAATAGGTGTTGTGACAGTGATTTTGTTAAGCAATCTGCAATCTGATCAGAAGAGGGAATATGCACAATATAAAGAAATTTCTGGTTAACTAGGCCCCTTAGAAAATGCAGATCTATCTCCAAATGCTTACATCTGCTATGAAGTATAGGATTTACCGCAAGAAGACATGCACTCTGATTATCACAGTAGATAGTAGGCACCACAGTTTGAGGTATCTGAAGCTCTTGTAGAAGCTGCTGTATGGACATAATTTCTGTTTGAACTGCACACATAGCCCTCTATTCTGTCTCTGTGCTACTTTTACTCACTTTACTTTGTTTGTTGTTCTTCTAAGATATAGGGTTGTTCTCAAGATATACACAGAATCCAGAGATAGACTTTCTATCCTCCAAATCTCCTCCCCAATCTGCATCTGCAAAAGAGAAAGTTTGAAAATCAGCGGCTTTTGTGAACACAATCCCATGATCCAACGTACCTTACAAGTATCTGAGGATCCTTTTTACACTTTTTCAATGAAGCAAAGTTGGACCGTGCACAAATTGAGACACACGATTAATAGCAAATGTGATATTAGACCTTGTCATAGTGAGATACTGCAGTGCACCCACTATAGACCTATATTGTGTTAGATTTTTAAACGGTTCTAAATCATTGAAGAAGAGTTTGACATCTGTAGCCATTGGTGTAGGTAATGGTTTAGAATTATGCATTCCCACCTTTAGAAGCAACTCCCTTGTGTATTTGGCCTGAGAAAGCATCATGTCACCATGAGGGAGATAAGTTACCTCTAAGCCTAAGAAATAGTTAAACCTGCCAAGATCTTTCAGCGAAAAAACTCTGTTAAATTGAGATATCAATAGTTCAATTTCTTTTGAATTATTGCCCGTTACAATAATGTCATCTACATATACTAATAAATAGATTACATGTGACTCATTATTTTTGAAGAACAATGAAATGTCTGATTTTATATTCTTAAAACCAAATTGGAACAAGGTATCTTCTAATGTCTTTAACCAAGCTCTAGGAGCTTTTTTCAAGCCATAGATTGCTTTATTTAGTTTGCAAACTAAATGACTATTGGTACTAACATATCTTTGTGGTTGGACTATAAAGACATTCTTTTTCAATCTGCCATTTAAAAAAGTATTATTAAAGTCAAATTGTCTTAATGGCCAACCTAAAAAAATTGCAATAGTTAGAATGACTCTCACTGTGGTTGGTCTAATAACTGGGGAATAGATTTGCTCGTAATCTATTTCCTCCTTTTGATGAAAACATTTACCTACCAACCTTGCTTTATACCTGAGTATCTCACCATTTTGATTCTTTTTGATAGCAAAGACCTATTTACTTCCTATAATGGTTGAGTTTAGTGGTAGTTCAGTGAGAATCCAAGTCTGACATCGCTGTAATACTTGTATCTCTGCATCCATTGCCTGTTTTCAATGTAGACAGTTAAGACTCGATTGACAGAAGTTGGGATATGATGTATAAGGTCAGTAGTTTGTGTGACAAATGCCTTAGTCTTACGGGTGCCTGCCTTTGATCTGGTGATCATAGAATGAGTATTTAAAGGTGTAATGGGAGGTAAATTTGTCTCAGGGTCAGTGATAGAAATGGGTGTAGGATGGTGTGATGGAGTTTGAGTTGGTAAGGGTTGAGAGGCAGGCTGAGCAAGAGTAGTGGAAGGATTAGGTGATACCAATGGAAGAGGAGAATTTGGAGAACAAGGTTACTGTATAGAGAGTGGAAGTGATGAAGGATGATCAATTACAAATTTTGTCAATTCTACAGTATCTGAAACGGTTTCTATAGCAAATTGGATTGAGGAATCACAAAAACATAGATTGATAAGGAAACAAATTCTTAATAAAAGTTACATGTCTTGCAAGATATATCTTACCATTCTTATTCATACATTTGTAACCTTTGTGGGTAGAATCATATCCAAAAAAGAGGCATAAATCAGACTTATAATCAAATTTATATTTATTATAATGTCTTAAATAAGGAAAGCAAACACATCCAAAAACTTTAAAGAAGGCAAAATCTGGTTTATGATGGAATAAAATTTCATAAGGACTCTTATTGTCTAAAACTTGTGTAGGCAATCTATTTATGATATAGACAGAGGTAACAAATGCATCTTCCCAAAATTGGAAGGGAAGAGATGCAGAAGCAAGAAGGGACAGCCCCATTTTCGTGATATGTCTGTGTTTCTTTTCCACACTTTCTTGTTCGTGATGTGTGTAGGGATACGACAGTCTATGGTGAATGCCCTGAGTGTTCAGAAAATCAACAAATACTGTAGATAAAAATTCACCTCTTTTATCAGTTTGTAAAGCCTTAATCTAGTGTCATGTCTGTTTTTCCATAAGTTTTTTATAGTTTTGAAAAACTAGTAAAGATTGAGATTTATTTTCAAGCAAGAAAATAACTGTAAATTTAGAAAAACCATCAACAAAGCATGCATAATATCTAACTCCATTTCTGGAATTAACCGGGGCAGGTCCCCAAAGATCAGCAAAAACACATTCTAATGGTTGATGATATGTAGTTTGAGTTTCATTAAAGTGAAGTCTATGCATTTTAGCCAATAGACAAATTTCACACGTATATTGTAAAGATGATCCAGAATTAGAGATAGGAATAGAACACTGATTCATTACTATATGAACTGTTTTCACTGCACAGTGGCCAAGTCTTTTATGCCACAAGATTGTATTATTACTATTCTGGTTACAAGAACTGTTAAAGGCACAAAAATTAGGAGGATTGGTTTCTTGATTGCTAATCCTATCTGAATTACATTGTATAGAAGGATGATTATTACTAAAAGGTTTATGAGAATAGGTAGAATTGTAAGACAAAGCAGATTTCTCAGAAGCATGCCTAAGAACTCTGAGATTGTGAAAGGAATAGATCCCATTCCTAGCTATGCCCTGTAGGAAAAATTTCCTGGTAGCCTGATCACGAATAAAGCAGAAATCAAGCCAGAATTCAAAAAAGACACCATTATCATCTGCAAACCTAAAAACGCTAAGTAAATTTTGGAAAATTTGGGGGTACATGGAGTAAATTTTGCAATCAAAAAGTAATATTAGAACATGGATCATGCAAAATTGAAGAACTATAGTTTGGAATGGCAATACCTGACCCATTACCTACATAGACTTGATCGGAGTCATTGTTGCTCGCAGTGGAAGTTAGCAAATCGGATGGATCGGGGGTCAAGTGATGGCTCGCACCAGAATCTACAAGCCAGGCATCATCACTTATGGAGGAGGAAGAGCCTGTGAGATATGCAGTTGGTTGATGGAAACTTGAAGGGGGTGGTGGAGGTTGAGCATTAAGGTAGGGAGGCTGAGAAGATGAGTTAGGGTTTCCAGAATTAGGGTTGAAAGACTGATCAAACCTATGATAGCAGTTCCATACCACATGACCCATCCTTCCACACAGTTGACACTGCATTCTTGTGTTATTGTTGTTGTATCCAAATCTGCCTCCTCCTCTATTATTTCTGCCTCCACGTCCTTTTCTAAAAGTATTACCTCTGTTGGGATCAAAATTCTGACAAGGGTTCTGCACATAATGGGCTATACGCATGCCATAGGTTGGTTTCTTGAAGCATTCAAGCATTTCTTCATGGGAAAGCAAAAATGCTTCAGCCTCTACAATCCTAAAAGACCCTTTCTTTGCTGTTACGGAAGAAATATACACTGTATATTCTTCAGAAAGACCCTCAATAATAGCCTGAAGATGATCATCTTCTGGCACTTCATATCCCACAGTAAATAGAGCGTCAACAATTCTTCGAATTTTGGACAAGTAATCAGCAGTGGAACCTGTTTTCTTGCACAATCTCAATTGACTCTTGAGACTTTGAACACGAGTAGAAGAGGCTGCCTGAAAGTAATCATCAATTTTCGCTCATATACTTTAGAAAATCTTGAGAGGTGAATCACTTTGTTCTTGAAGCAATTAGTCATGGAAGCAACGAGCTATGTTGTGAGGGTTCTATCTCTCTGGCACCAGGTTTTGTATTCTTCAGATTCTGTTATCATTTTTTTGGTAGCATCGGTTGTAAACTGCTCAGGGATCTTGGAGGGATCGAGATGACTTTCAAGACCAAGACTCTCAATAGTGAGAATTGCAAGGTACCTCCATGTAGAATAGTTATCTTCATTTAGTTTTTCAGCAATTGGGGAGAAAGTCTTCTTTGTTGAATCAGAAAGGATGATTTTCGTTGTAGAGCTGAAACTAAGCAATAGGCTCTTGATACCATAAAAGATTCAGAGAAAGAAAAAAAGCATAGTAAGCTCAGCTCTATGAGAAAGAGCAGTGATAGGTTTTAAAGGAAAAGAAAAATTAAAACAAAACAAAGACTTATAATGAGAGTAATCAAGTTTCATTTCATTTCAGAATTACTCACTTGTTAAGCCAAGTTTGCTATATATATATATATAGCTAGTGATTATTGAAGCTCAAGACTTATCAAGAAAGACGCTAGTAACTAATCAAGAAAGACAGCAATGCAGTTTTACACACTGCTCTTGTACACTATTACTCTCTATCCTTAATATGATACAGTAATACTAGAGAAATAAAAAATAGTTTAAATTTACTTTATTTAATATGTATTAATTATAACAATTATTAATAAATATTAATTAAAATAAATTTAGACTATTTTAGTTTATTTTTTTATTATTTTTTAAACATTGTTGATTTTTTTTAATTGACAACATAAATGCAATTTTTTGTCATTTAAATTTTTTTTTTTGAAAAAACTCAAATACTACATAAAAATAAAAATTAAATAATAAAATATGACACTGAAAAAAAAAATTTAGAGGATATATCGCCATTAAAATCCATGATACATCATTTTACTTTGAGCTTATTGATATTACAATATACTACACTAAGACACATATTTCTAAATTTGTTTTGATGACCCAAAAATTTGGCATTTTGTTTGTACTAACACTACTAGATACTAGATATAATAGCATATACTATATAGATTTATATGGGGGTCTAAGATATGAATTAATGAGTAGGAAAAGCAGCAAGATGTCCAAGTTCATCAACTTCTTTGACCAATTGGTCAACCTTGTCCAACACTTGAGAGAGCAATAACACAAAGCTTGCAATTGCTAGAACTTCCTCATTATCAAGTGATGAAACCTTGGACATGGAGATTACAAGGCTTAGTTCTGCTTTTGCTGCTTTCAACTTTGTGGAAATGCTATTGCTATCATCATCCAATTTCCTCATTTCTTTAATGCTATCTCCAAGTTCTCTAAGAGCCCATGAAACCTTTGACCCAATTGCTTCCCATGATTCTAATTGGATTGAATGTGAATCCTTCAATAATGCCATGGCCTGTAATGTCAAAAAAAATATCAAATAGTTGTTCATTGAACCCAACATATGAGCCCATAAAAATATGAAAAAATATCTTTAGTAACAGGAACTATTTTTAAAAAAAAAATTTAGTCCCCTTTCACCCAAATAAAAAAAGTTTTAGGCTCTTATAATTTGTAAACTAGTTGAAAAAAAAAATCACTTTTCTTTTTGGAAACTAAAAATAAATAGACTCTTAAATAAATATTAGATTCGCGACGAATTAATTCTTTACTTATGCAAGGAGGAGATACAGTGAAAAGAACAAAAATACTAAGCTAGATTTGCACATGTACCTTTTATATATACCTACCTGTTTTGATGCTTGGAGGCAATTTCCAACTGTAAGAAGAAATGCAGCAAGTTCTCGAAGAACTTGTCCAATCTTCAAGTACTTCTCCCAAGGGTACGAAAATCCGAATTTCCCATGCCAAGGTTCCCATTTTGCGAAATTTGCCTGCCCCCAGAAAAAAATTGTTAGGTGATCAATATTTTTTATAACTTTATTTTGCAGTTAGTTTTAACTATTATAATCTCTCAAATTTATTAAAAATATAATTATTTATGTTACTTATTGAATAATTAAAAATTTGTTTACTTATTGTACTTACCAATAGTTCATGTTTTGACTTGGAGTCCAAGACAGAATTACAAAGAGAGAATTTGTTATTAACAGCGGATGATGATTCCTTTTCTTTTTCTTTTTCAGTAACGAATTTGGCATCTTCTTCTTGTTCGAGCAAGCAGCCTTGAATTGTGTTGGCAAGGTTGAAAAAGGTAGTTACAAGAGAATGATGGAGTTCGTCGCTGGCCCACAAGGGAAAAACGAAGATGTTGACACAAACACAGACTATGAAACCCATCACTATCGTTAAGAGACGCTGACGTGCTATTTCCCAAACAGGGTCTTCAACACGCACTCCAGACACCGCTACCAGGTTGAATGTGAGTATGAATATCATCACTCCATAGTCGTATCTTTTCTTTATGCTTGGAACCAGTCGAAAATATGTAGCAACTGATCCTGCACCCACCACACATACACAACAACAACAATTCCTTATAACCATTATTCACGTGTGTCATAAAATTACTTATTCAAAAATTTAAACAGACTCAGTCTTGTGTTTTTCTTCAATAATAACTATCAAACTTTGTTTTTTTTTATATTAATAAAAAAAGTAAAAATTTACGTACAATTATTTTATGTGAAATTAATAGTTAAAAATTGTTAAATTACAATTTAATCAAACATATTAAATTATTTAATAATTATCGACTATCAACTTTATACGAAGAAAACTATACGTAAATATCTACTTCAAAAAAAGTAAAAACTCATATATAATTATTTTTACGTGAAGTTAATAGTTAAAAATAGTTAAATTATAATTTAATCAAGTAGGTTAAATTATTTGATAATCTTTAACAATTAACTTCACATAAAAATACTACTGTAGGTGAGTTATATGTAGTTAAAAATTCTACAATATATGGATATATAATCATACTTTAAATCTAAAAGAATTCTTAGATAAAAAAAAAGATTTTTTCTATGAGTAGCTTCATCTTCTCCACATGCATGCATGAGTTATATTGATATATATAGTTAAAACTTACCGGAGACAAAAATAAGAATAGCGATGGTAATAGAGTTAGCAATCCCTCCAATGGTTTGGGCAAAAATTGCTGTTAGGACACCCATTGCACCTCCTAATATAGTTCCCAATCCACGGTTGATACCCTTTCCCAGTGTTGCTCCTTATCACACAAACACATTCATTATCATCTAATTTATTGCATTGCAAGTACTAATTAATTAATAATATATATACCTGGATAGAACTCAAAGGTGACAACAACAGTCATGATAGCCCACATTGCATTTTCTCCAACTTGATCAAAGAGAGGGTTCAAGAGGTAAAATAGTGACACCAAAACCAATGAAACTCCCACTTTGATGCTGTGGATTGTCTTCCTTGTGTCCAAATTCACATAGCAACAACAACTGGCAATGGGGACAAGAGATAACAACTTCCCTACTCTACTTTTTTCCTTACTATTATTATTCTGACCAACACTCTCTTCTCCTCCATTCACAATAGATATTACATGATGAGTAGTAGTACTAGTAGTAGTAGTAGTTGTTGTTGTTGCTTCCATTTTTTTGTTCTTATTTTCTTTTCTTGTCTATTTTATGTAACTTTATATATCTCTTGTGGAGGATGAAGTTGGAGAGAGACCCATATTTATACCGTGCCGCCCTAGCTATATATGAGTGGAACCTGATGAAACAAGTACCAAATTAGTTAGTGGGATGCGTTGGCACTTTAATTTCCATACCTATATATTCAAAGACAAGACTTTAGAGGGTGAATATGAACTAAGTAGCACCCAATATGTATCTTAGTGCAAACCATATATACCTTCTTAGCTTCATTTGTTAACTATACAGATTGATTATTAGCCAGTGATCACCTTAGTGGAACACGTATACACACACGACCAAATTAAATCCTACCTTAGCTTATTAATTAATGACCTATCTAGCTCTATGTTTATGTATGCTGATTTTCGTATACTATATGATCAACCAATTCCATCGCCAAAATTATATACTTGTAGTTGTTACATAGTAACATACATCAATTTTTATAAATATTTGAATTGAAAATTTTATTGTTAACATACTGTTCTGCTTGAATAATTTTGGTTCGATTTCGAGACAATGTGTCGACCAAATCTTAAACAAAATTGAAATAAATGGAGAATAAAATAAAAATAATAAATAAATCCCTAACATTCGCATTTTATTGGACCACTATAGAGAGCTATTGACAACCAAAAGAAATAATTAATGAGTCTCTTATCTTATAAATTTTTCATTCTTTTTTGTTTTCTTTAATGTGAGACTAATTTCATACACTATTTCTTATATTTGTAACATCAGGTCATCTGCGTACAGGCTCTTCTTGTTTCCGAAGAAATTAGCCCCACATTCATGTCCTTCCCCACAAATTGAGTCTTCTTGAAGATCAAGGTAATTTTGCTCGCATTTTGAAATTAACTAGTTATTCAAATTCGAGCACGTGCTAATCATACTACCTCTCATATTCTCATATTCGACCCTCATTAATTTAATAATTTATAAAGTACTTGTGACTGAATTTCCAAGTCCAGATACATTGAGTCGATGAAATCAAACATCTCTTTCGACTTTATTTTTTAGTTGAACTCACTTTTCCGATCCCTTCTCAAGAAATGGTCTAATAAGACATTATTTTTGGCTTTCCTAATGAGTTCAAGTTCTACTTTGACTTCCTTTTCCCTGACTCACTATGGTTGAAATCATTTCTGACCTGTGCCTCATGAAATAAAAAAAAATTGGATTACTAAATACTTAGCTGTCTATTAATACACGGATTATCAATACTACTTTTCCTATTTAGAAGTTCCAAGTGTATTAATTTAAATAAAATGGACCATCGTCCACGAATCAGATGAATGTATTAGATTGCTTGAATCGTTGGCCTACGTTTCGATCATATAGTTATTTCTCCCAACAGGTGTTCCTCATAGAAAGACCATGATCCGACATTTTTAGTGTCACAACTTTATGAATGCTGTGTATAAAGTTAGTGCTTCTGCCCCCAGATGTTAACGGTGAAAATTGATATCCAGTTGTTTTCATATGAAGTTGATATTTAAGAATGGCTAGATAATTTAATAAGTTTTGCTAAATTATTATTTAACAAATTTTAACTATTAACTTCACGTAAAAATAATAATTACATGTGATTTTTTATATAATAATAATAATAATAATAATAATAATAATAATAATAGAACCTGCTCCTTTTACTAATTATGACCTTTCTTAAACTCTTACATAAATTCCTCCAAATAATCATAAGCATGGAGAAAAGATTAAACAGATTGAAGGATATAGATAATTGTAATAATTATGTATATCACACAACCTACATGCATATAGTGGAGGTTATCAATTATCATCACATCTGAGGCCACTTTAATTTTCATTATTCATATAGTTGCGTGATTAAAAAAACAAAAAAAAATTATATAGACGAACGGATATTAAAAATCAATTATCAAGTATATTTATGTACATATACATATATTTTTTAATAAAATAATTAAATGTATTAATAAAATAACTAAATTTTTGTACATTAATATGATAAAATTTTTCATTAACACCAAATACATATATATACTTATATGATAGCTAATTTTTATATACATAATTGTTAAATGAAACCACTACTCCTCCACGGCTCCACCCAACCCCACTATTCTCTAATTAGAAAAAAAGAGTACACATTCATATAGAAATTTAAGGACTCTAAATAACTAAAAATACATTACTTTATATTGTTTCTCTTTTGCTTCCTCACTTTTACTTCTCAGAGATTTTTTTTGGCTTGAAGTCAGCTTGATAATTTAAAAGTCGGATAAGTTTACGAATCTATTTAAAAAATTTGTTTCGTAAATAATTATAACTCAAAATAAAAAATTACAAATACGCATTGAAAATAAATTAAATCATACATATATTTATATATAAATATAATAATGACTGATTTTAGTATATAAATAACATTTTTATTTCAAAAAAAATATCTTAAGTTCAACAAAACATGCAAAGTCCTCCCAATAGAACCTCCATTTATAGTATGCACCTCCAAAACAACATTGTGCAACACCACAATAAGCCACCAATCTAAATAAATCTTTACATTTTTATTATTGCGGCCAAACGCAAATTAAAGGGCCAATTAGTATGAAATCGTTTAAACTAGATTAGATTTTTGAAATTCTATATTTTATAATTTATAATTTGTAGATTACAATTCGTTTATATATCAATCATTACTCACACATCATAATCATATTTATAATATCTATATATATATAAAATTTTTCTTTAAAAAAAAAGTTAGAATCCTGTCTAATTTTGATTACTTAATTTTTAAATTTGTCACAAGTGAATAGTTAAAAATTCAAATTAAGAATAATTTATTTGCAAAATAAATATTTTCATGAGTGGACTCGACGAACTTTTTATGATTTGATATTTTTAACTAACAAACTTAAAAAAAAACTTGAACTTGATCTATAAAAACAAGTCGAGTCGAGCTCGGTTTAAAACAAACCGATCCACGAATTCTATCAGGTAACTAATTCAAAAATGTCTCACACTTATAAACTCTCTTAAAACTTTATCTTTAATAAACGTAGGAGGACTTGTAATACACTGGTGTCGGAATCATTATCTCCTAGCTTAGAGCCTGTTATACCTTTAAATTAGACTAAACTTATGGAAATGATAGTGAAGAGAATTCTCTCCTAAATTACATAGACCCCTTCAGATACCTATTGTCCATCATTTCTCTTTAAATCATCTAATATTTGATTATTATATATTAGAGATATAATAGAGAGAAAACATAGAGAAGCAGGGTAAACTCAGGTGGTTGATGCTCAAAAGTGTGCACTATATTTTGGTTACCTCATAGCAGACATATGTGCTTTCACACTATTATGAAATAATTGACGCGCCTACAAATTGCCATTATTTTAGTGCATGGCCACATATCAACCATTAAATTATTTTGTGGCATATATAGAAAACAACAAACTACTATATTAATTGGAATTAGGTTATATATATCTCTCGTGATACTGCTTCTTTTAAATATTTATATTGATAAAAAGAGTTTAAAAAATAATATAAATAATTAATTATATTTCTA